>NC_026155.1:756556-832114 GCF_000512975.1 Sesamum indicum
GACATTAAACAATCTGTGGTGGAGAAGACTAACCACTGACCTAGTCACCTAGATGCCTTAGGTTTCTACTGTTTGGTTTAGGTAATCGAACTGCCTACAAAACTTATATTTTATCGCATAACATGATGCCAGTTTTGCTTTTCAAGTTTCATATGTAAATTCTGCAATTTTTTTTGCTTAGTCTGGGGTAACGTAACGGTGTGATCTTCAACATGGATAAGGGCTGGGTTCGTTGCTGGTTTTGATTCTAGTGATCCTATCACTAGTTCTCTAATAAAATATTTTCCTTTCTTTCCTTGCTTGGGATGTGCATCATTCACTTGATAAGAAAATAAGTGCCATGTTTTGACTATCAAATGAAGAAATGAAAGAGCTATGCACTTGAAGGGAATTGAGGGTTGAAAATTGGAGTTTCCCCTTTCAATGGTTTTCAATGAAGTTGACATACGGAATTATTCTTGTGCATGCTGAATTCAACAAATTCGTATTCTATATACTGAAATACAATTTTAGGGTTTCGGATTCTATGAAATTGATAGGATGGTTATCATGATTTTGATCTTACTTGCTTTTAAATACAATTCAGATGGGTTATTCTGTATGTGATCCTGGAAACTACTTTGTCATTCCGGGTTCTCCTGAAGAAGCCTGGAGAGCTGATGAAAAGCAGATGGTTCCAATGGATAATTCCCGTCCGAAAATGGGGTATGGACAAGATGACTTTGTTGTTGCAGTCGTGGGAAGTCAGCTATCTTATAGAGGTCTTTGGCTGGAGCATGCCTTTATCTTAAAGGCTTTATTTCCTCTTCATACAGACTTTGGTGATTCAAGTTCTCATCTTAAAATCATCATCTTGGCGGGTGATTCCACTAGTAACTACAGTAGCACCGTGGAGGTAAGAGCCTCTTATACCCATTTCAAGTAGTTGTATGATATCTTACATAAAATACATGCTGAGACTGTAAAATATCATGACTTTGTGATAGTTTAATTTGTCTTAAGTAAGGTTACTTGTAATACATGCTCATGTTTATCAAATTTATTGCTGCAGACCATTGCGGACAAATTGGGATATCGAGCGGGAATGGTGAAGCATGTCGCTGCTGATGAAAATACGGACACTGTAATAAGCACTGCTGATCTTGTGATATATGGATCCTTCCTTGAAGAGCATTCTTTTCCAGAAATTTTGCTGAAAGCCATGTGTTTTGAGAAACCTATAATAGCCCCAGATCTACCAACAATACGGAAATATGTAGGTATCTGCAGTATCTGTTCTTTAATTAAATTCTTTCATAATCAGTGCCTTTTACCTGCTTTACCTGTTGCGTAAAAGTTCAAGACGTGCTGTGCCTTAGCTGAAATGGAATTGATTGAATTTAACAAGTAGAACATACCAAAATCTTGTTCTGTTCAGTAACTGGATTGGCATCAATCTCTTAGGTTAGTGACAGGGTGAACGGCTATCTTTTCCCAAAGGAGGATACAACGGTTCTGACACATATCATATCTCAAATGGTCTCAAACGGAAAACTCTCACTTATAGCTCATAATGCTGCGTCAATCGGGAAACGTACAGCTAAAAACTTAATGGTTTCAGAAAGCATCCAGGGATATGCATCACTGTTAGAAAAAATTCTCATGCTCCCGTCTGAAGTTGCAGTCCCCCAGGCTGCCAAAGACATTCCTCTTAAATTAAAAGCTGAATGGCAGTGGCATCTATTTGAAGGTATTGGAGATACCCATCCTCCAAACAAAACCAAGATGAATTTTTTGGACACGATTGAGAAGCAATTGAATCATACCAATGTAGAGTACTCTACTGCTCAGACTGCATCTAATGATACATTCGTGTATACCATTTGGGAAGACCAAAAGCATACAGATATGGCTAGCATGAGAAAAAGAAGAGAGGATGAAGAGGTAAGTGATTCTGTTTTTTTGTCTCGTTATATATGATTAAGCATGAGATAGTTTGGGATTTGAGCACCTGCTTTATTTGGTGATGATATCTTTTTGTTTGGAACTAATGCAGTTGAAGGATAGAACTGATCAACCACGGGGAACATGGGACGAAGTGTATCGAAATGCCCGAAGACCTGATCGTTCATTGCACGAAAGAGATGAAGGAGAACTTGAAAGGACAGGCCAACCACTATGTATTTATGAACCATACTTTGGAGTAGGAACATGGCCCTTTTTGCACAATACTTCGCTTTATAGAGGGCTTGGGCTGGTAAGTACTATCTATGCTCAGAAATTTTTGTTTGTGTTCTTGCTGGGTTGGCCCCATGACTGCTTCGGCTTGCCATCCCCCTCTCTTCTCTCTCTATCTTATTTTTTTAGTATCATAATTTTTGTTGCCGCTTCTGATGTCAATGAATAAATTGGGTTATTGTAGTCTACAAAAGGTCGAAGACCTGGAGCTGATGATGTTGATGCACCTTCTCGTCTGCCACTATTAAATAATGGTTACTATCGAGACGCCTTAGGAGAATATGGTGCTTTCTTTGCAATTGCCAATCGGATTGATCGTATACATAAAAATGCTTGGATAGGATTTCAATCCTGGAGAGCTACAGCGAGAATGGTATGTGATTGGATCATGGTTCTGTTCTTGCTGATTATTTCGTTTCTCTCCGTCTGACTAATCATACTGTACTAGTTCTTTTTCTTTATTGATTTTCTGTAACAAATGAAAGTTCTATGCATGTTATCAACAACCATTAGAAAAGAAAAAAAGAAAATCATTCAACCCCACAAAGAAAATAAATAACACTTCTAATTATGTTTTCTTAGACATGTTGGTACGGTGTGAAGTACAGTAATTTGCAAACTGCAACAGGATAAAATGATAGTGTTGCATATGATTTTTCTTAAGATTTATCGTTACATATCTAACACGAGTAATTTAACAGAGATCTCTGTCTAAGACTGCTGAAAAATCATTGCTGGATGCTATTGAAGCCCGAAGACACGGGGACACCTTGTACTTCTGGGTGCGTTTGGACACTGATCCAAGAAATCCATCAAAGCAGGATTTCTGGTCATTCTGTGACGCTATAAATGCTGGGAATTGTCAGTAAGTCCTACCACGTCAATATAGCATTTCATCCCAAACGGGGGTAGTGGAAAATAAATTTATATTCATTAAAAAATGTACTGAAACTTTGTCAAATTTGTGTTGATTGACATTTGACCTGATTTAACGTGGCCTTTAGGTTGGCGTTCTCGGAGGCTCTGAAAGAGATGTATGGCATAAAGCATAACTTGAGTTCTCTTCCTCCAATGCCTTCGGATGAAGGGACTTGGTCGGTAATGCATTCCTGGGTTTTACCCACTAAGTCCTTCATGGAGTTTGTTATGTTTTCGAGGTTTGGACTTCTACATCTTATTCCGATAAGACGACCCTTTATGCCCACCAGGGCTCTTTCGTGAATATACTTTTCAATGAGCGATCTTTTCTATATGTAGAATGTTTGTGGACGCACTTGACGCACAATTCCATGACGATCATCAGAAAACCGGGCACTGTTATCTCAGTTTGCCAAAGGTTGGTTCTTTTGAAATACTAACGACTTTGTGACACAATGTTGGTTTTGCCTCTGAGATCTTACTGTTAAAGAAATGTTGCGATGACATCCATTTGGGAAAAGAGTTCAATTGTAGTATTACAAAAATTGTTTGAGATTCACAGGAAGACGCCCTTGGTTTTTGATAAATTATATTGCACTACCTGCAATCACATTATATTACAGATTCTCCCTTGAATACAGAATAAGGGTTTATAATGTGAAATATGACTGGTAGGGGTGTAATTATCCCAAAGTGGAGGCATTGAATGTCAATATGCAACGATCAGGATATTCTTGCTTCTTTCTCGTTGTATTTTTTCAATATTTGTCTCTTTGAGAACATGAATATACATGCATGGTTGGCAGGACAAGCATTGCTACTCTCGTTTGCTCGAGTTACTGGTAAACGTTTGGGCATACCATAGTGCAAGAAGAATAGTATATGTCGACCCAGAGACGGGTTTCATGCAAGAACAACACCGGCTGAAAGGCCGTAGAGGTCAAATGTGGATTAAGTGGTTCCAGTACAGCACTCTCAAGAGCATGGATGAGGACTTGGCCGAGGAAGCAGATTCCGACCACCCCAGAAGACGATGGCTTTGGCCGTCAACCGGTGAGATTTTTTGGCAAGGTACATATGAAAAGGAGAGGAATCTGAGAAATAAAGAAAAAGAAAAGAAGAGGCAACAGAGTAAAGATAAAATCCAACGGATGAGGAAACGAACACATCAAAGAGCCCTAGGGAAGTACGTGAAGCCTCTGGCAGACGAAGCCAACTCGACAGTTCTTGAAGCTAAGCTCTTGAGGTAGTACCTATTCTTTTGTCCCATTTTTTCATTTTTATTCGAGACGGGATGCTTAGGATTAGAGTATATGTATCTGAGATGTATTTAGTTTGCATCCTTCTGATGTTTTCAGGGTTCTTTAGTGTATACCAATTCTTTCCTATTTATATTTTTTCGATTTGTACATGTGAACTCTGCTGTCTTGGAGATCTGGGATGGATTTGTTGCAAAAATTATGAGGAGAAGATCTCTGAGTTGTTGCTTAGTTGTCTTGGCAGTGATTTCTAACAACATGCTTATAATTAATTTGACAGAGACATCAGATCCTGTGACTCTAGTTGTATAATTTTGGACATTATCATGTTTCTGGAACAAAGTATCAGAGCATTATTGTCATGTTGGCAACTGGATGCCAGCCAAACAACAGACATAAACATATGGGACTTTGAGCAGGCACTGAAACTTTAATCCTAGATTACAATAGCAAATACAGGTTGTATCAAATGAAAAAAGAATGGAGAAATTAGAAAGGGCTCCTTGTAGTTTGTTATAATTGTAAATACTTTTAAAAAATTAATTATATTTTTACAATTGGTTGTCACGGGAGCCGGGAGGTCATTTATTAGATGATTATTAATTTTTGAAAGTAATTATAATTTTCCAATAATAACGAGGTGTATGTAAATATGATAAATCGTAGGAGAGCTTATTGTAATTTACCTTTAAAAAGAATTGAAGTCTTTTGAGATATTAAAATAAGAGATGATTATATCTACACACCTTCACTTATAATCTATTTACATAAATTTTTCTTGCCTTTTGAAAAATTACAAATATACCCACCAAACATCGATCAAAACATCCATATTTTTTAAAAATTACAGATATATCCCTTGAAACATCAACAATATTGCACTCACTATTCTTATATTTTAATTGCTAGGGATAATTTTTGTATTTATACAAAAAAACAAAATTATAAATAAACCATAGATGAAAACTCATAAATAATACCACATACTTTTACTAATGTACAAATAAAGAATTCACATTGTATATATATACAATTTCATATAATTTATATTATAATTAGATCCCCTCTAAAAATGAGAAATTACACTTATCCTAATTTTTTTCTTAAAATTATACTTATACCTCTTTAAAAAAAATTCATTTACATTTGACCTCTTCCCATTAGAGTTTGGTAAAAAAAAAATTGTATAAATTTTAGTCTTCTCCATCATTTAATATTCTCATATATATTTTTATATTTATACAAAAATAAATGTAATCATATATATAAAGTGATGTTAATGTCATCGTACTATTTTTGTAATTTTTACCTTGTTTTCCCTAAAATGAAAGAGGAAGTGACGGTCAAATTTTTAAATGCCGGTTCTGTTTCATAATTTTGGAGCTTAAAAATTTTATTCGATTATAAAATTTAAATTTTAGAATAGATTTTAAAGTTTTATTAAGATTGTAAATTTTTAAAATTCATTTTGAAGCTTCTATGATATTAGAATTTTATTGTTAGGTCTAAATTAATTTATTAAATTCTAGCAAAAATAAGTACAACTGAATTTATAAACATTTAACATTATATTTTAAAAAATATTAAATATTCTATAATACTTTATAAATTCTAAAATATATTATAAAATGTTTAAAAAATTGTAAATTAATCCGAAACTCCCTCTAGAGGATAAAATTTAAAAGCACAAAAATATTTTAAAAATTTAGTTGTTAAGGGCAATAAAAAGTTCAAATTTTTATCCCAAAATTCATCATACAATTTTTTTCGATCCATCAAATTACCAACTACAGTAAACATGGTAATAAACTTATTAAATTGCCCTGTGGTATATTTTTATGCAATCGACCCCATCAATCATTCATTCCAACCACAAAAGTAAAGGATCTCTCTCTCTCTCTCTCTCTCTCGTATACAGGGAGAACCACCTGTAGAGATAAAGTGAACTTGAATTGGCGTCAATTTAATACAACAGAGGCAAGACTGAAGATGCACATCCCACAATTTGGCAAGAGTTTAGACAGTAACCTCTCTACTTTTAACAGGTTTTTAAGGAGGGATGAATGGATGGATTAATCCTTTCCTTTGCACTCTGATATCAGTAAAAAGCCTTTTCTGTCTCTTCACAGCAACATATTAACGAATAAGAGCACACACCAAAGAAAAGTTTGTGTCTGATCAAATGAACATGTACACGCCACCGAATAGGGATCAGGCACCGATATTCTGCAAAGAAAATACTCAAATATCTTCTCTACCTGACTGTTGTACATTTACTACTAGTTTATTGATACAGACAAAAAGGATTGGACGATAATCTTTGATCAAAGGAAGAAACCCATAGTCAAAAGGGATGGCAGATGAATATGGACAATTTCCTCTAACCTTATGGAGCATACAAGATGAAGTAAAACAAGATGATAGTTTGCCCATGCATTCATGCGGTTGTCTTCAGTTTGGGTGTCTTTTGCTTGACGAAGAAAGCTGAAAGCACGCTCTTACTGCGAACAGGAGGGCGAACAATCTCCCTTAGGGTTGGATTGTCGAATGACCTATGTGGAGTTAAAGGTCTCAAGCCATCCGAAGAATCCTGCATAAGAAATTTCTTAGGTTCTTGCAGTTCTTGAACATGCATGAAGGGAACAGTTTGGCATAAGCAACAGAAAAGAAAATGCCGCTGCGTTTATATGAGCATTTTTGGACACAACACAAAACCAGTTGGTCAGATCAACCAATACAAACAACAATCAACCATTCAAGGTTCACGAGATATCTGCCACTCAGTGTAAAGAACAGTACAATAAAATTGAAACATATTCTGCTCAAGTCAAGCTCTCATGTTGACAGTTCTATATGACAAAAAAATATCACCTAAAGGTTGTTCAGAAAACGTGGAAATAACATGCCAATCACAATCAAGAACAGATTCCAAATGTTCTACAAACTTACCAGATTCACTTCCACATTGGGATATCACCATCTGGACAGCAGAATAGAACTGAAGATAGGGTTGGTTAGGAGTAGCATGATAAAATTATTTGATCACCCTAATAGTCACTCTCTATAGCTCTTCAGCTTTACCTCCTATTCACCTAATTTCACTAATTTCCTACACAGCTAATACGTGCAAATCTTTTCCTACTATTGCATGTTGGCCAGTAGTTAAGACATACTTTGGTGTTCAAAAAGATCAAATGATGTTTTGTTCACTTTCTTATAAATTGGCCATAAGGAAATATGAATTAAAGCACCCCAGTACTTTGAACCTCCTAGAAGAATAAATTGATGAAAAGCTCAATTCTCCACCCCCTTCCAATCTTCCACCCTTCCAAATTCCTCCAAGATGTAAAAGAGGGTAAAGAATTGCACCATTGGGTACTGTGAAAATCACACTAGTGCATGTCATGTTCCTCCCTGCCAGTGCCGGAGACTTCCCACAAACCTAGAGTCTCCAACTATCAGGATACCTCAAGAAATCAATCAAGTCTGAACTTGTTCACCGGTGAGTATCAGTGAAACAGTGGGCATATCAAACCACAATATTCTCAAAAATAGCAAAAATGCTAATAAGACATGCTAAAAAGATTCATGATCTTCCTTATTCAAATGAAGTAACGTAGAAAAAGGAAGTTAAACATGCATGACTTCTGGCGAATGTTGACATTACCCGTCGTGTGACACCCAGTGTTTGCATAGCAACACTTGAAGCCGGTATGGATTTCATCTGGGTGTTCTCTTCAAGATCTAGTTGAAAGAAGAAGATTTATAAATTGAAATCTTGTACGGGGAAAATATCTATGATCTTACTTCTTACATTCACCACGGAAATCAGCACCAGTGTGATATTTGCATACCTAACAAGTTGAATGCACCAGGAGTTTTTCCATGTGATTTTGAGTCTTCAGTGCTGAAAAGGTAAGCAAATATCAACATTCCTTTGTGCTTCATCCACTTGATTCATGAATTGGAGTAATTTTCACTTAGTCAGTAAAAGGATTAAAGATTCCAGGGCACACCTCAATATACCACGTGAAGAGCCTTTCAATGTCGACTTCGTTTCAGATGCTAAATGCCAAGAGAGAGTTTTTGCAGCCGAAGCACCTAAATCAAAAAGTGTTACATGAAAAAATCAACCTGGAGACTATGTGTTATTTGGCAGAAGTAGAACAATATAATGAATAACTATCCAATGCAAAGAAGACCAGCCACCTGAAGGATAAAGTCGACCTCTCGCTTGTATAGGTTGCCTAGGATCAGTTTGTATATGTGGGCTAAAATGAACCTTCTTATTCACATTATCTGGCTTGGAGTCAAACAAAAGAAAATTTAACGAGATTCAAAGAATTTTAGTTTTATTAAGGAAAAATATAATACAGAGCAGCCCTTGGTCTTACTTGGCAAAAGATAATGTTTGTGATGCTTTGGGATGATAGCTAATACTTGCTGCTGCCTAAGACCTTCTTTATCCGTATATGTTTGACATGTTAGAAGTTGCTTACAAGGAAAAACACGTCTCAGCCTCAACTATGCATTAATACTCAATAAATTCTTCATATGTTAATGGAGTGGGAGCTACCTGATTTAGACATGTAACTTTGAGGTCCATGGATGAGATATCCAGGGTCTGTTGCTCCAGAATATCGGTCAACTTGTAAGCAACAGTACCAAGGTGGTCAATGGCATTGACAAGAGCTCGTACAGCATAATCCTTAAGATTGTCTAGCACCCTTACACAAAAGAAACCAATATATATAAGCAAAATTTCCAGGATGAAAGAAAATTAAATATATTTATAATTAATCTCTAGGAAAAAATTGCAATTCTTGACAGTCCAGTGAAAGGCAAGTGATGTTAAATATCAAGAAGATCAATAGATATGCTCCATTGTTAACAACTTCAAAGAAAGAACATCATGCAAACAATTAAATGTATACAAACAAAAAAATTAACGCAACAAGCTATATCATATGAAGACCTCTAAGAAACAAAGTTTGGCAAAGTTACTTATATAAGTTAACAAGTCTTACATTTGCTTTTGTTCGCTGTTAAGATATGACTTCTCGCAATACTCTGCCGCAGAATAAAGTTGTGGTCTGAGGTTCTTGAGTTCCTATGGAGATATAAATGACAAAAAACATCGAATGAACATTGTGTTGAAGGGTCACCAGGAATATATATTAAATAAACACGCAGAAGACATCCATAAGAGTACAAAATATCAAACGCTTACAATAGTGAAACTGGCAGAAATACATTACAAAACATTTGCATCTTATACATAGAGCATCTCAGGAGACCATTAAGCCAGGCTGTGATGCACCTCACTGCTAAGAACCAAAAAATTTGAACGGAACCATCTAAACTGATGAATGAGCTCAAGCACAAAACTAAACCAGCTTAATTAATTCAGAAAAATTAACCCAACTGCCGAATCTCATTCCATCTTTTTCCCTCCTCTCTACCTCATATAAACCGAAACAAATATTGACTCAAACTTTAAGTCAACCAGAAATGCGCAGCACAATCCTTCCTAGATCTAATCCAAAATATGCACCCAAAACTCAAAAACAAAATCGCACGCACTCAAAACAGATTTACCTGTAATGCAGAAACAAAGCTCTTACTTCTCTCCATTGACACTTCGTCAAACGTCATACTCCGATTCTCCCGCCGACCTTTCTCCACCTCCATTAAACACACCCAGAAACACAGAATTGCACTCAAAACACCAGAAACTTCCTCCGAAACTCAATCATCAAAGCCCTAACAACACCAAACACAAAACACTCCCTTCACCACCAAATTCACCCAAAAAACCCAACCACCACGCAACAATTCTCTGAATTAAGTTGGGTTAACATAGATTGGGAGCTAAGCAAGATATAGACACATGAAAAATGCAGGGTGGGGTGGAGTGTGTGTAGCAGAAGCAACCCCGGGAAGTGCGTTGTAGTTGTAAATTGGGTCGGAAGTTGGAGAAAAAGAAGAAAGCGACGTCGTTGGTATTTATTTGGGAGCAGATGGGAAGTAGAAAGGTAGTTGAACTGGAGTAGACCACCGGTGGGCCTTTTTATATTAATGCTTATAGGAATTTTGTTCTCATCTCCACCCTTCCCTAAAATCTAGCCCTGCATTTACCCCATTATTCCTTTTTGTTTTTCTAATAAATGAATAATCACATTTTCATCTCCGTATATGGGTAATTTGGTCATAAAATAATCGCATTTATGTTAACATAAGTAATAAGTCAATTGAAGGTATATATATATTTTGATTTTTTATTAATATCAGTAAATTCAGTTAATTTTGACTAACGAGGGGACTTATTTGATAGACAAAAGCAAACTTCATGAATGATAGATGTAATTTTTCAAACCTTAGGGGAGGAGAGTGTAATTATCCCTTTAATAAATTAGCTAACGTGATGCACAATACTTGAGCACGTATAATCAGATAAATACGATATAAATTTAAAAAGAAAAATTGATATATAATTAAAAGCGGAATAATGATTAACATGAGTGAAAATGGATGATAAATATGATAGCATAATGTCGATTAAACGATAACGTTGACTATTCGAAATAAATAAGTATTTATATTCATAAAATATATAAGGGTATAATTGGAATTTAAAATTTGGTATTGTGGTGTCACAGTTACGTACCGAATGTGCTTCTATTGCTTTTTTTTTTGCATTCTTAGGTTAATATGAAAACTATGAATCCAAATTCCATAACCACTTTTTTCAAAATCGATTATTTTAAAATCAAATATTTTATAATTAATCATACAACTGTCAGGTTAAATTGTACCTTAAAGTACCTCTCGCAATTTCACGAAGGGATAACAGAGGCACTTGCTACTGAATCAACACCCTGATTTATTGGGAAATAACAATTCAAAATATATATATTTAGTCACATCAAACACATTGACAATTATTTAAACTCACGTGTAATGACGCTCGACTCTTTTTCGAGTAAATTGTTTATTAATATGCAATAATTTTAATCGTTAATAATTAATACACTTTCATTAAAAATTAATATTTAATATGTACGATTAATCAATAATTATTATTATAATAGCGAACAATTACTTACTAGAATAGATCAATACTCACATATTAATATGACTTGAACCAATAACCTTTTAATTGTTGTACCTTAATTTCTTCAATTAAACTAAGTCAATGACAAGAATGATGGCTGATTCCTGCACCTGTAAAAAGGGATATCATTCTACTAGTTTTGAGACACACATATTACATATATACTACATGCAATTATAAGAGAGAGTTATGTTAGTTGTTGGAAGTTGTTTTTTTTTTCTTTTTTATGTGGAACTTTGGACTCAACTACTTGTTCAGAGTGAGTTAGAGTCATACGACGTTGTCGGGCTGTTGTATTTTGAATAGGACAAGTTAAGAGTGATACTGCTGGACCAGTAAGAAGTTTGTTGCAGTGGGCTTGAAAGTCATTAAAGAGAGCAAAATATTCGCGCCTCAGGCTGAAGATTTATTTTTATATTTTTAACTGTAAATTATTATTTTTACAACAGAAATTTTCTCATTTTCAGTTTTGGTGTGACTTTTACGTCTAATAAGTAATAGAAAAAATTATGAAACTGTTGGTCTAACATATATTTTTGAATTAATGATACCGTTACGTGAGTATTAAAAATAAAGAAAATTATAATTTATGAAATGCAGTATGAAAAATGATATTAAATTAAAAAAAATTACAAACAAATTGGATAATAAAAATAATAATTGATTTTCCCTAAAATAATATCTGTAAGTAGTATGATTTTTCCTAATTGATTTATTAAACTCAGTACTACCAAGAATTTACCCGATCCTACTTCTTCGTCATTCAAAGACGATGATTTCGATGAGGAAACAGATTGGGGTTCCCCTTCCACAGCATCATCCAGCGGCACTCGAAGTGCAGTCGCCGGAAATTTCATCTCTCGCCGGAAGAGAAACTCACTCCGATGAGAATCATTCTGTGTTAAGAAAATATGAATACTTTATAGGTTTTGAGGCGTGATTTCACTAACCTAGTGGAATTTGCTCCATTGCTGCTGGGTTAAGCAAACTCACTTATAGGATGAGAGGAAACCAACCAACGCTTTCCGAACAGCAATTTCGGAAGCCTTCTTTCAGGAACAACTTCAAATATGTGAAGAACTGATTGAATATGGAGTGGGTATTCTGGCACTTGATTTCATCTGAAAATATGCAGCCATTCCAATTTGCATCTCTTCAATCCAATTTCAGCCAAAATCCCTCTTTTGTAATGGTGAGGGTATGCTGAATAGGCCCTGATTCTTGAGATGCTTTTGTGACGCTTTGCTCATCAGGAAATGTTTATGCATGGCGTTGATGATGGCTCGAGATTGTAAACACAGGTATTTTGTGTACACCTGTAGATTGAAAATTCTCTGTATGGCATACTTCTACTTGCTGGTTGTGAAAACTACATTATATCTTAGCATGGCTGACGAAAAATTCTTCCCAAATCAGGTCTGTCGTACCAAACCAATACTAGATAGTGTGATACACTTGCGCGATTTATCATTTTTCTTTTGAATGTACACTAATCAAACGTCAAAAGTATTACACTTGACATATAATTGGTTCAAATTCAGGCAAACCCATTTCCCCTTGTATTTAAGAGGTCGAGTTTCGGTGTTGAGTAGAATCTTCGATCCTAAAGAAGCCATTGATTAATTATTTTCCATGGTTATTGAGGTGAATTGCTTCTTGGCTTTGTATGATTGTATCTGCAATTGGTTCGTGCCTGTTATCAAGTTTGCCATTGATGCAGAAAATTATGTAGGAAAATGAAAGTAAACATTCTTGACCAGAGGAATGTGCAATGGTAAACTAGAACAGAGGGAAATTTCACTGCTGACATTCCTGCCACCCGAAATACCAACCATAGCTGTCTCGTCTAGTATCGATGCCAGTGTTACGGTTCTGCAGATAGCTAATTTCACCATGGAAGCTGGAAACGCAACTCGATGCATAATCTATCAAGTGGGTGTCTAAACTCGTGTTTTGATAGGCAAAACCTTGGGTTTAGTTGGTAACGTGAGTACCGTCCTACTTGATGTATGCATTTTGGTGTCTGTTCTAATTTGCGGTGGTAATTGGAGTTGAAACCACTCGAATTTTAAAAGGAAAATCCTCTAGAAAAAGAAGAAGTTGTGAATTATTTCAAGGCATACCTGTCTGGCTGCATGTAATGTTTCATACAATATTATTAAAAGCTGTTAATGAAAGTGCAATAGTACCTACTTCATTCAAATCCTAGTTTTCTATTTGTGGTGAAACCTGGTAAGTAAATCAGCAGAGTAACGAAGAAAAGTCTTGACAAGCTGTCTGAAGATCTTCATCCATGTGTGTTTACAGCTTCCCAGAGCAAGTTCTTGGGAACAGGGGACGAGAAATCTCTGGCCTCCATTGCTGCAGTTTTTAAAGTCCTGAAAGTCAACTTATTGGCATCGAGAAACGAAAGACTCCGGTAAGGCAAGTTGTGCTTCTTACACAGGTCCTGGACCAAGGGAGAAATATTCCTCAAATGGCACCTAGGCAACCTCGGAAACAAATGATGTTCGAGCTGGAACTGCAGTCCTCCAAAGAACCAATCCATCTGAGGCGAGCACGATATGTCAATCGTCCCACTAGTCTGTTTCTCGAACCAGTCGTTTCCTTTTGGAGCTCCAACATACACATTTGCAGCGAAATGGTTCAAACAGAACTGGATGTGCTGAATTGAGGTGACGCAAAAGCTTGCCAGGACAAAAAGGATCCGTTCATTCCAGTTAGGCAAATGCGAAAGGAGAAGAGGGAACCAGGTCCAGAAAACAACAACTCCAAATATGTTGAGTGCTCTGTCGGGGACTCTTCTCTTTGGTGAGAACAGAAGCAATAATGTCTGTACATAAAGATTGACTCTGGCAACGCACATCACCGGGTAGAATGTCAAATGCTGATAACTCACAAGAAACCTTGCCATGGAATCGAACGTGAGTTTTCTGCCGTAAAATTGGGACATGAGGGATTGAAACAGTCTTGATGATACGGCAAAAAAGGGCAAATGCTGAAGATCAGGATCGTGGTCGAGGCTGTTGCAGGCAACATGATGGGCGTTGTGGGTCCATTTCCACCAAGCAATGCTGATCCCTGTCAGGCAATTACCGGTCACAATCTGCGCGAGTTTGTTGAATCCAGGATTCATCATTATCTCATAGTGACCAGAATCGTGGCCCAAATAAGTCACCTGCATCCAGGCAATCCCCAAAATTGCAGCGGAAAGCATATGAATCCAGAAACTTTTGCAGTAAAGAACGCCATAGAGACAGGCGTAAAAGAGCAAAGCAATGAAGCACATGGAATAAATAACACCGTGGCCTTTCTTCTGAAACATCCCTGATTTTGTAAACTGCGTTACGAGCTTTCTGTAGTCCTTGGAAACATCTGAAACCTGGAAATCTTCCAGGTGGTAGCCCGTAAAGAACCTGTCAAGATGTTTCCAGGCGGAACCTGGATGGAAAGCAATGAATGCATCTGTGACATCCTGACCAGCCAAATGCAGGAGAGGTGTAGCCCCACCAGGGTGAATCTTTGCCCATTCTGTGACATTGTAAACCTTCCCCTGGACCGAAAGCCACAGGTCATCAGGCTTGTTGTGCTTCTTCAGCTCATCCGACGTTATGTATTTCTTCTTGTTTTCTGCCATTTTTGCTGAAGAAAACAAGAGAAAACTGTCAATGTATAACCACAGAATAGGCAAGAATTTCAATCCCCCCTTCAAATGAACAGGAAATCTGAAAAGGGGATGGATGATTAAATTGAAAAAAATCCCCTTCTGAGAAGGGGTTTGGTGTTTGAATTCCAGATGCTTTTTCTGTATTTATATTGAATTTGTTGTACAATTTACTCTTGTTATTACAGTCAAGATTGTCAATTCAGACAGTTTATATGATTGGAGAATTCGTGTTCACAGCGAATTATGCGGTGAACTGTTTTCACCTTATATTTGCAGTGGCTCAAATTTACAGGGAATGCTTCCATCTCTCACTAATTATAGTTGGTTTTCTAATTTGAACAATAACTAAAATTAGGATTCGTATATTTCAGCCAATCATAGTTCATGGCTTGCTAATTTTAGTCTCTCTAATCACTGTTCGATCAAATAATTATGAAACTTATGAAAAACGAAAAAAAGATTCAAAAGCAAGACATGAGAAATTACTTCATGACGTGCAAAATTCTTCTACGTTCATGATTGCTCAAAAAAAGAAATTTTAGTCTCTCTCATCCCTGATCGATCAAATAATTATGAAACATATGAGAAATTACTTGATGACGTGCAAAATTCTTCTACGTCATGGTTGCTCAAAAAAAGAAATTTTAGTCTCTCTCCTCCCTGATCGATCAAATAATTATGAAACATATGAAAAACGAAAAAAAGATTCAAAAGCAAGACATGAGAAATTACTTGATGACGTGCAAAATTCTTCTACGTTCATGGTTGCTCAAAAAAAGAAATTACAAAAACGGAAGCTTCTTTCAATATCTATTTCCTCTTTCTGCTAAAGTCCAGAGCGACAAGCAAAAAATCTCACGACGACTGCTAAAACAAACAGAGAATTACTGATCCTACAGTCATGCATGTTATTGAAAATCCACGAAGGGACCTATGTTTCTCGTGTATGTCGTGAACTTTGGTTTTCTTGGTCCTTCAACTTTCTGGCTTCCGACTTGTGTTTTCTTCCCCGACATATATGGGACCGATGTCGGCTGCTTTTGCTCGTTTTCTTTAGAACTGTTGGGCACTTGTGTGACGAACTGGGAACGATTGCTCACTCTTGAAAGTGTGTGACGAATGAGAACCAATTGTCACTAGCACTCATAGTGGAGACAAATTAAAAGTGTGGGAATTTGTTCGTGTTCAAGATATGATGTCTGTTCGTTATTCTATATATGTGTGTGTGTGTGTGTAGATTCTTTCTACAGATGGCTAATGTTGTTTTGATGAGTATTGTTATTGTTCTTGCTGAAAATAATTGGTTTTGCAAGTGTGTAATCCTGTTGTTGACTGGAATATTGATCCATCTTTGTGACCGCAAACGTTGTTGATTCCCTTTCCTGTAATGAACTGCAGTTTAAGTGTACAGGAAATTCTGACATCCGTTTTGATCTGAACTAATTACTTTGTTTTGTAGTTACAATGTTATTTGGTATTAATATTAAATAATTTTCATCTTCAACAACTTAAACTTTTAAATGACGAGTGTGTAATTATCATGTGATTTGTTCGATCCAACCAAATCTGATTTGAATAAGAAGTTTTCTCAAGTGAGTTTAATTCGGACATAGTAAGTAGAACTTATTTGTTATGATTAAGTTGTATTTGTTAAGATCACGTTCTTGAAACAGCGTATAAAAAGTTAAAAACTATTTGATATCAATTTAAATCGGAGAGATCTATGTTAGACAAGTCAAGAGACCGAGCTTCATGTAATACTCCTCTTTTCCATTGGTTGAATCTCCAAGAAAAGCCTGATTTGCATGTGTACAGATAAAAACGACAAATTCTAACTCAAATCAAATTTGATTAGATCTAAATTAATTATACGACAAGTACAATACAAGTGTTGAATCCAGACAATATTGAGGCTGAGGAGAGGTGTAAACATGCCAAGTCAGACTACCGGTAGTCTTGGACGCATGCAATTGGCAACTTGTGCTATATGAAGTGCTTAAGGACACGGAATTTGAGCGGCTGCAATCAGCATTTGCCTTATGATCTGTTGCCAATTTGCTCAAATCTTTCCCCATAAATAAACCTGTGAGATAGCATCTTTTCTCATACTTCCTAAGTTACTTAGTCCCTTCATTATAACTCGTTTTTGGTTCAATTAAATTTTGGAATAATTACATTTTACACCCCTTATTTATTGTTTTCTATACAAATCATCTATGCCTTTTGAAAAATTACAAAAACCACCCTGATACTTTGAAAACTCAAAAATACCCTTGTTGACTACGTCAACCTTTATATATATTATTTTTATTTTATTATTTATTCAAATTTTTAATCTAAATGTAAATTATTATATTAAATTTCTTTTATATAAAATTGCACCTTTAAATAATTAAAATATTAAATTATTTAATTAATATATAACTTATCCCTTAGTAAATATATTAAAATTAAAAGATTATTTATTCTCTATTTTTATTCATAACTAAACTTTACTAAAATTAAAATTAAAAATAATTTGTGTATTTTATATAAATCATATTAGACTTAATAAAATAAATAATGTCTTTATTAAAAATAAATTTTAAATTATTAAATTATTTATTTTAAAAAAATTATCCTTCTTCCCCAACCATACCGCCGTGCCCATCCTAATCCCATTTTATTAAAATATCTTTTTAATAAATAAATTGATTTATTTTATTAATTCTAATTAGATTTATATAAAATACATAAATTATTTTTAAATTTTAATTTAGCAAAACTTAGTTTTAAATTAAAATCAAGGATAATTAATCTTTTAATTTTAATAATTTTAAATAATTTATACAAGTGTGCCAAGCAGTTTCGGACTTTGGTGGGAACAACCTATATCTATATAAGGAAAACAAAGAGTAAGCAATCAAGCCAATGAGCAAACCTTTCAAGAGATCAAAGCAATCCCGTCAAGCAAGCCAGGCCTGAGAGAAAGGAGTATGATTTTTTAATTTAAATTTATAATCTATTAATTAATTTCATTTATATATTAATTGAATAATTTAATATCTTAATTATTTAAAGGTACAATTTTATATAAAATTCAATAAAAAAAAGTTACTATAATAATCTATAGGCAAAATATCACTTTTGGTCCTATTAGATAGGGTCATTCTCACTTTTGGTTCCACGCTTTACATGTTCAACACTTGTAGTCCCAAAACCCTAATTTTTTAACACTTTTAGTCCCACTCTGTTAAAAACTGACGGAATTGGCGCTGAAAACAGACTACAATGCTTGTGTACAGTGTTTGGAGGGAAATAATGGCGCCAAAAATATATTTTTTTGCTATATCTAAACAACCCACAAACACCACACAACATTCTCATCTTTTTTTCATAGGCCAAAAAAAATAAGAAATATACTCAAATGCACTGGTTTTGATCATTAATAAAATCTGCCAAATACTACCACAAACAAACCAAAATGTGACAAAAATCTTCTTACAATACCTAGCAATATTTTGTTTCTTGAAACTTCACAAATTTCCCTTGTCAATATAAGCAAAAATTCTGATGCTATACAAACAAAAAACGGCTGCCAACAAGTCATGAAGTACTTCTAGTTTACGATCAAGCAACTTCTCAAAGTGGATCACTAAGGCTTGCATATGGAATGCATCGATCCCACCTCATCACTTGCTTGAACAACTCCTTTATCTCGATTTTCTGCTATTTACTAAAATATATATAAATATTTTTATAGAAGCCTCACCAAATTCTTGCCAAGCTATTTTTTTCTCTTTTTATTTTTTCCCTCGTGTTTCACTCCTCACATAATAGGCTCACACTTTTGGTCCTCAATGATAGTCTTACTTCACTGAACACTCTCTAATCTAAGCTCCTGTGAAACTCAATGATTTATCTAGTGACTCAAAAATAAATGCCAATTCTTTTCTCAACCAAGTATGTGTATGTGGACGCTTCACACTCACCCGTAGCTAGAGAATGGTCTAAAGAAGTTTGATACAACTAGAGAAATGAAGACCAATTGGCTTATAAAGATAATAGCAAAGTAAAGTGATGAACGATTTTTTTTTTGTTTTTTTTTTTGTCTTTTTAGGCTGCTCTCCCTTTTTTTTAGCTTTTCTTTTTAATTTTTTTTTATAACAATCGGAGGGGGGGAAGGTACGAAATATTATGGTGGTAGACGATAGATTCAAGGTAAATCAAACGAAAGAAAGAAATGCTACCGTATCAACTTAGGCTCTGATACCACATGATATGGTATCGACCATAGGTGGTCCGATCTTTACGGTGTAGACTAAAAATGGATAAAGTGGTCTGTGACCTGAGGAATATAAATAGCCAACCACATTATACGAACGTGACTTACTATTTAGAATATTCAACCAACCACGAGCACGAGTAAACAAATCCACACAACGACACACTTGGGTCGAGCACGAATTGGGGGCTTTGTGAATTTGAATCACCAATCTAATAGACTAGATTGACAAAGCAAAGGTTTCACCAAAGCTAAAACAAGTATATGACTCTCTAAAATAAGAGAACACTCAATATTTTATAAACTTAGATCAATTCTTGAATATCTCGATTGTATCCCGCATGCATGGCTGGTATGTGCCTTTTATAGGCCTAAAACACTTCCAAATTAACCTTTCATATCCCCAAGTGACTACTTGGTGGACGTACATTCAGTACTTGGTAAGAAATGACTAAAAACTACGCATTCTTGGTCAAAAACGAGTAAAATCCATGCATGACCATGGAAACCAGAAAATTAGCGTATAAATGCACTTTGAATATAGTTGAAAGGTCTCCTTTGACCACATGGCTGCACTTGGACGAGTTGGGCTCCTATTGTGGGCTTCCTTGGGCTTGAATCAATGAAATTAAGCTCACATGTTGGGCCTCCGATTGTGACTTGATTTCATTAGCAAAGACTAAGTTGGATTGGGCTTGAATTACTTCTTGCATTCTCTTCAATCTTTCTCTTGTCATTGGTTCACTTCCAAATGTTAAATCTTGATCCATTGGATCTTGGATTTCTTTTGTTTGTTGGACGCCCTCAGTGTTCCTATCACTTCTCTCTCTCTGCATTTGCATTCTTCTCACTCTCACTCACTCTGCTTCAGATGTTGAGTTGCTTTTGATGAAGATTAAGCCTTCACTGCAAGGAACCGCCGAGAACTTGTTGTTGTTGTCCTGGAATGTCTCAGTCCCACTCTCCATTAGGGTTTTGGGATTATAAGTGTTGAACACGTAAAGCGTGGGATCAAAAGTGAGAATGACCCTATCTAGTGGAACCAAAAGTGATATTTTACCGTTGACCAACATGGACCATACTAGCTGACTAACGGCACGTGACAAGTCACGTGCCGTTTCCGTCAATTTTTAACGGAGTGGGATTAAAGGTGTTAAAAAATTAGGATTTTGGGACTACAAGTGTTGAACACGTAAAGCGTGGGACAAAAAGTGAGAATGACCCTATCTAGTGGGACCAAAAGCGATATTTTGCCTAATCTATATTTAAATTAAAAATTAGTACAAATAATAAAAAAATATATGGGGTCATATTACTCATTTTCGGAAATATTGCTTTTGACAACCCTTCTACCTTTTGGTAATTACAAAAACACCCCTAAGGACATTTCTGTCCTTAAAAAATTATTTTAAAGATTGACCTAGTCAATAAGGGTATTTTTGAATTTTAAAAGCTATTAGGGGTAGTTTCTATAATTTTTCAAAAAGTAGGGGTGTTTGTGTAAAAAGACAATAGGTAAGGATGTAAATGTAATAACCTTATATTTTTATTCATGTAGTTGAATCATTTTGGTATCATAGTCCTGTAACTTATTATGATTGAAAAATGATCCTGTACATTTTCAAAAAATTCAATTTTAGAATAAATTTGGCTGGAATTTTCAAAATTGGCCGGAAAGTGACATGTGTCAGTCATGTGTGAGTTAAAAATTGAGAAAACACATCTTATCGGTTGATTTTTGTTGATATGGCAAGTGGATACTGATGTAAAAAAAGGGGTTGACGTGGCATATGTTGTCATGTCATACTTGCTAGTTGCTAATATAGGATCCCCACCCCACGTGAGTAAAAATCAATCAATAAGATGTGTTTATAAAATTTTTAACTTGCACATGTCATTTTCTGTCCAATTTAAAAACTTTAGCCAAATTTGTCTTGAAATCAAAAAATTAAAAAAGATGAAAGATCATTTTACAACTATAACGATTAACAAGATTAAAGTATTAAAAAGATATAATTACAGAACTAAAAAATTAATTAAGCCTTGGTTCATATAAAGTAACTATAATGATATAACACAGCCAATACAATGGTTTAGTGGTTAAGTTCCTGAACTTTTTATGTGAATTTCACGAGTTCGAATTTGGTTGAAAATGCAAAGCTCATCTTTTTAGAATTGTGGGCTGCTGATGGATGGATTATAATGCTTGATCCGATGAGTTTTTGGTTTGATGATATGTATTACAATGATCGAGCAAGACAATGGCTTCATGAGTTTTGACATAGGCTCTAAAAAAAAACACCCCTTGTAATCCTTTTAGAATTTTGCTAAAATGCCGGGAATTGTCAGTGTAATTATTCTTTTAATTTGTGGGGAAAAATTCTTGTTCAAATTAAGTTTGGTCGAACTAAATTAGTTACAGAACAAGTGTATCGTACTTGTTATGTGATTGATCACTTTCCTTAAACTGTACACCAATTACTCGACAAGTGCAACACTTACCATATGATCGGTACAGGTTCGATCCAGGCAGGTTTGAGCTAAAATTTCTCAATTTACACGTGCGTTCCTTATATTGTCTCTAAGATTTACGTCTTGCACATACTAAAATATACTTCATTATCGGATGATTTTTCTATTTCGAATTATATTATATAATATATACACTATGCTTATAAAGATCATATCATTTATTTTATATAATAAAAATTTATATACATAATACAGTAAAACCTCTATAAATTAATACTTTATAAATTAATAAACTCTCTAAAATAATAAAATCTTCCGGTCCCAACTTGGGCCTTTGTAAAAAATCATCAAATTCGATAAGATGATAAGATAATAATTTTTCTAAAAATTCCTTTATAAATGTTAGGTCCCATTAAAACTCTAAATTAATAATTTATAAATACTATAATTATAAATATTATGGTAATTTGCTCAATTATGAAGTTTGTAATGCTTTACGCATTGGATCATTCATGGATGATTTTACCGTGCCTTTTAATGAGAAGACATGATTGGGTGTTATGAATTATTTTATTTTCATATTGAGATTTATATAGTATATGTTTAATTTATCATAACATGAATATATTTAATTGACTATAATAGTTATTTAAGTGCAACAAATTAATGTAACATGTATGTTTAAGTAATTGCAATGAATTGATACATGCGTCTATGAATATAATAGTTAATTGTATAAAATGAATTGATATTATACATGAATATATTTAATTAGTTACAAAAAATTGATTGATGCATGAATATAATCAATGAAACATATATGAATTCATTTATTTTCAGTACATATGTACTAAATTTGCTGAATTTAAAAAGTCTCTCTTTTAATTAATAAAATATTAATTTATCGATAAATTAATATCTCTCTAAATTAATAAAATTTCATGGTCCCAAGGTTATTAATTTATAGAGGTTTTACTGTATGTATATATTAATAAAATAAAAAAATACGACATGACTTAAATAAAAAATTCAATTCACTCCATCACGGGCATCTATCCTTATAACTATACATATAAAGCAAATTCTTTTCATTCATTCTCTTCTCAAACTACTCCGTCCTCACTATGGAAAACTCTCAACCATTAGCCACAGAGAGTTTCTCCTACAGCTGGTTGACAGTCACAGACAGAAAACCATCTCCCTCCGACAGCCTCCGACCGAAACTCCCTGACAGAGAACAGAACAACTTCAACTTCGACGTTCCTGTCTCAACACCATCTACAGCCCTCGTTCACGCCGACGAGATCTTCTCCGACGGCCAAATCTTGCCGCTTTACGTCGACGGATCATCTAACGTCGCCGTGGACACCACGAGCATTCCAGCTTCTTCTCCCGCCTGCCATGTGTGTTCGAATTCGATGTCGTCTCCTCCTAGAACATCATTTTTTGATAAAAACAAACATTTCTTGTACGAGATAAAATGGATCGTCAGATCAAATTCACCAACAAGAATCTTGCACAAGTGTCTGAAAGTAGTTGTCAGGCAGTTGTGTAAGGGAGTAGGGTGCTCGAGGAAGAGCAGCCGAGTCGATGATGTTGAACGGAAGGCGTTCGAAGTCCGAAGCTGGCGGAGTTATAATAGTTCTCCTGATCAGGCATCGCCAAAATCCAGTTCAGCTAATTATTCAGTGGTTGATATGAAGAAAACAGGCGGCGACGACGTCTATCGTGGATCGGGAGACGTCGTCCAGCGTTGGAGGAGTTCGCCGGCACAAGCTTCGCCGAGTTTAAGCCCTTCCCGTTCTAGTAATGTTTGGTTCGATGCTGAGAATCCAATCCATGAGGCTATTCTCTATTGCAAGAGATCAATAGGTATGTTACTATAGATTTATTTGTATTTTAGGATAATTACGTTTATACCTCTTAAGTTTAGGTATATTACAGAAAGACCATAAGATTTTTCAGACTTGTGTCTATCCTTGAACTCATCATGTAATGTAAAGTAGTGTTATGGTGAAATTGCAGTTTTAGTTTTATTGTTGGATAGGGGTTCGACACTTTTAGTCGACACACTAGGTCTTTTGTTTCACGAAAATTTTAAGATATTCCTCAAATTGGGAAAACTCGATAACTTTAGTTATCTATTTTAGGTGATTTTTAAAATAATCCAACAATTGAGAAAATTCGACACCTTTAATCCCATGTCCAAATTTTCATTAAAAAAAAAAAGTTTGGCAAGGACATGTGCGATGCACGTATCTATCAGTTATGTGAGCAACCAAGTTAATAGACATACAATTGCACGTGTCCTTACCGTATATTTAATTTTTGGTTAAAAACTTGGATATGGGATTAAATGTGTTCAATTTTTTTTAATTTTGGAACCATTTTAAAAGTTTCATAAAGTAGATGACTAAATATATCGAGTTTTATCAATTTTGATATCATTTTAAAATTTTCGTAAAGCAGGTGACTAAATGCCCTATAGTAAAAAAGTATAATTTTGGAGTGTGAGTGTATTTTTTCAATTTATATATAGGATGTATATATAATGAATTTTTCTCTTATGTTCTTCGTTTCAGTGTCTGCGTAAAAATACAATTGTGACATTATCAAATTTTGGTAACCATTAACATTTTCCAATTTTTACGTTTCAGAAAAATAAAGGGGTGCGGTTTTGGAGTAGACGAAAGAAGAGCGGAAAGGAGATGATTAAAAGGTTTGCAGAAATGCATGGCAAAGTTGTTGGACAATGCATGCATATTCTTGAATTGTACTTACCAATGGTTGGGATCCAGATTTTGAGTAATCTACACCATACATTACGTACGTGGGATTCGTCGATATATATATATATATAGAACTTGTTTACATGATTGAACATCTTGTTTTTGGAGAAGAAGTCAAGCAGTCTTGATTTTGCTCGAAATATGCGACCATGATTGGTTGATCGAACTCGGTCACGTATCTCCCAAAATCAAGTGATTGGGTCTTGAGGATTAAAACAAGAACGTGAGGCTCGTTCGGGTCGTCCCCGATTATGACCCTTCGAAGCTCAAGTTAGAGTTGATCGAGGTAAAAATATGCGAGCTGATAGTGATAGGTCGAAAATATTAAATAGCAGTTACCTCAATAAATGATGCGTTTGGGTATTTATAAATCCAAGTGGATACTGTTGTTTGGACCATGTGTCATCATCAGGAGAACGTGCGTCTTCGATCTGACAGCCCTCATTGAGTCGGGTCTTCGGCTATAAGGATGGATCTTCCCGACCCGCTTTCAATAGGATGCGGATCCTAGACTGGTAAATGATGGAAATACCCTTCATTAAGGGTACTTTTGGTAAATTTGAATTCTCCCCGTCAAGTCCCTTATCACATATGAGAACAAGATTTTGGGATTTTGTGTAAATAATACAGCAATTTTATGGTAGAATGGGGGCAGAGGGCCTCACATGTTGCCAGTTTCTCTTTGTGTTACTTTCTAGCAATTGTTGGATGGAAAATTTTAACCTACGTTGAGTTTGGATGAATTTAAAGTAATTATATGACAAGTGTAATATATATATTATGTACAATTTAGAAAAAAATGAACATATTATACGACAAGAGTATTGCACTTGTTCTGTGATTGATTTGATTTGATTTTGTGAAGTTGATTCAAGAGCATCATTGCTACTTTGCTCCACCATGCGCGCTACAAGCCACGTATATAAAATCTTTCATTTTATATATGAATATCACATATATAAATTTTTTCTTAAAATAAAATTAATTATGTAATTTTAATACACGTGGTGTGTATATGTAAAATAGAATAAAAAATACAACATGAATTGCACTAGAAAATCCAATCTGTAAAACCCCAAATTAGTTAAGTCTCTGTATGCATATTTTGCTGGAATTTGTCCAATCCAATCTTGAAAAATTCTAGCAGAACTCAGATCGACCGAATTTGAATCATGCAATACACCTGTCGTGTGATTATCGTACAATTTGAGAAAAGTAATCAATCACATAGTGAATGTAATACAGTTGCTCTGTGATTGATTTGGTTCGGCTAAACCTAATTCGGGTAAGAATTTTTCTCCAATCTTAATACAATACCACTTTTTTATCCTTTTGCTTAGGTCTCATATTGTGCCGGGATTTTTCCCGCCTCGTTGAACCACCCGCATATGTACTTTTTCATGAAAAATTCTTATTCAAATCAAATTAATTGAAACCGAACCTATTACAGAGAGAGAGTCTGAGGGATTTTTAATTTCAATGTATGTGTGAACACCAGACAGACAAGAATGGAGAAATCCGAATTCTGCAGCAAACAACAACCTTAAGTTTGTTGCATGAAAACAAGCAGAGACAAAGAGGGCCCATGTGAAGACATCCTGCTACCATATAAGCCATATTAGCACCATACCTTGTTGTTTCTATCTCCTTGTCTTTCCTTGCATCCATGCTGCATATCCTCTATCTCATCTCCAAATGTGGCATAAATCAGCCCCCATCCCCGGGACCAACCCTCCAACGAATCCTACTTCTCCTCAGCTAAACAACGTCCCTCGTCTATCGATGTCTCAGCCCTAGTCATAAAAACAAGAAAATTAAAGACAACGAACGGACTATATACCATCACAAATTGTCAATTTTTCTTCACATTTGATTCCTAAAGAAGGAACGATGACATGGGGCGATGCTCGTGCTTATCTTCTAGTTCTGAGCTTAGTAGACAGAAAAACAAAGGCGAGTTCATTAATTAGGCCATACGTGTTAGGATGACACAGTTAGGACAGAATCTAAGTTGTAAGAGCTTTTCCTTGTGGAAACAGAGACAGCTCTTGGCATGATAAGAGCAGGGGACCAGAGACATTGCTGTGTACATAACCAAACTGTGTCGGAAATCTCAAGTATCACGTGTTCGTGTTCGTGTTTGAGTGTTCAATCCGGACGATGACAATGTAAGGCCGGCTGCAACCAAATGTGAACAAATAAGCTAATGGAAATAAGAAGATATATGTAAGAGAATGAAACATATATGTGTATTGAGGGTATCTCGACGTCCACTCGTTTTGGGACCATTTTTGGAGTCAGAAAGTAAAAAATGTTGCAAAGAAGAAAAGTTGATTGTCAGAAGTGGGATTTGAACCCACGCCCTCTTACGAAGACCAGAACTTGAGTCTGGCGCCTTAGACCACTCGGCCATCCTGACTCATGGGATAATCGCTATAATTTCAAGACTACAATCATAGAATCACATTATCTCTTGTGCATGAAATTTAACCCATGATCTCTTGTGGAAGAAAGGGATAAATACAATTTTGATCCTCAGACAAAGTTATTTATACATTTCAGTTCTCAAATAATTTGGTATTGCAGTTTTTATCCTCAAATTGTTGTTTCTTTTTCTTTTTTTTTTTTTTTTGCATTTTTAGTCCTTTCATTAATAAAATCGTTAAAATTAACGTAAATTACATTTGATAAGGAAAAAATAGACATTTTTCTTTAATTTTATGCTATTTTTCAAGTTTGACCCAATGCATCAATCTCCCCTATATTTATTCAATTTTCAAGAAAGAAAAAATCAAAAAAATGAATTTCAACAATAATTTTTCTATATAATCTTAACAAAATATTATCAATAATATATTTTATATATAATACAATACGTGCAATATATATATATATATATATATATAACGCAAAGTATGGGCTTTATCATATTTATTTCTTTTTTCTCTTTATAATATTGATTTTATTATATTTATTTGATCCATAACTTGAAAAAATTAGAAAGAAAGGCAAAATAAATAAAGGAAAGTTAAGTTAATATTATATAAAAATGTGTTAAGATTATATAGAAAAATGTGTTTAGAAAAAATGAACGCATTGGACCAAAACTTAAAAAATACAATAAAATGAAAGAAAAAAATTACTATATTTTGCCTTTCAAATAAAATTTTCCGTAACTTTAATGATTTTATTAACGGAAAGACTGGAAATATCAAAAAATAATTTGAGGATCAAAACTACTACTTCAAATTATGTAAAGACTAAAACTGCATAAATAATTTTATTTGAGGACCAAAATCGCAATTATCAAACATATATATATTTTTTCCATAATTGAAATCATCGATCTCATGTTCGAGTGTGTGATAAGTCGAACTCTTTCTACAAATAGGCTTATAACAAAAAATAAGAGGGTGTTTGCAAATACTTATTTTCAGCACTTATCAATTTATTATTAAAGTAAATTAATAATTATGTTTCCTTTTTATAATTTTTATTTTTAAACTGTTCAGATTAAATTGGATAAAATTATATTTTTGGTCCTATAGGACAAGGGATGCTACATTTCTTGATCTACTACTTTACATATAAGAAAATATTACATGTGTAGTTCTGAAGCCTAAAAAATGTTAAATTTAGAATTAAACTATTTTTCTGTGGTCAAATGTCGTTTTCAATAGTTTCGAGAAATCAACATTGCACTTTTAGTTTCAGAGAACAGCGATTGACATATTTGTTCGCATAGAATAAAAAAATATTATATATTTTGTCCGAAAACTACTTTTTTATGATCAATTTTGAAGCTAGGATTTGAAATGCTTGTTTATTACAGCTTGGAAGCCATTACCCATCACAGAATTCCAAAGTGTGGAAGAGAATGTTTTTGAAGTTGCAAGAGTTCAATGCCATGTAATTATTTAATTTACAAATCTAAAAGTACGGATCAAAAGTGCTACACCCCATCATCTATAGAACCAAAAGCTCAATGCTAATTTTCAAACCCGTTAAAAATCACCTTTGACAATAGAAAAATGATTTACGTTAAAAAAATAATGTCTGTTAAGTTTTGAAACCACATGCGACGTTTTCTTATCCTATGTGATCAGATATGTTAATTTCATAAAGTACAAAATCAAAAGTACTACCCCTATTTTGTTAGGATTAAAAGTACAATTTTTTCAATTAAATTTAAATGAAAAAAACTATAACTAGGTAGCTCCCTACTAACTCTTCCAATTTATTAATAAAACTATAAATATTAAAATAATTTTCAGACACCCCAACTTTATTTTTTTTTTCACTTTAAAGTTTGATTTTTAAGCACTCTCAATTCTTAAAAAAAAAAAAACAAAAACTATTATCCGAATATACCTATGTCCTCAGATATTATCTGAATATATTTCATTAGAAGAAATATTGCATAGAGAGAATAAACAAATTACAAACATAGGATATATGCAATTGTTGTGGATGAAGAAAATCTATTGCCAAGCCTTTTATTTATAGTAGGAAATGCTTCAAAATTATATATATTCTATGGAGCAAAGTGCAAATGAACCACTTTCTCACAAATCTTTACGTTGCTGAATTTCCTCAGGAACAATTTCAATTGAATTTTTAGTGGTTCGAATCTTCTAAATTTTTACTATTTTTTTTCCAGAATTTAATGGTATTGAACATTAATGTGCTTTGTTCTTGCATGACAAATTTGATTATTTGCTAACTGGATCGCACTCTGACTGTCACAATGTATTGTGATGTGCTTCTGGTCAATTCATAGTTCACAAAGTATTAAGTCTATTACGGAAAAATAAAATACATTGATGTTCGATATCATTTTGTGCTAGAGATTCTAAAAGAAGGTGTTGTAAAAATTCAAAAAATTGGGACCATTGAAAATCCTATTTATACACAAAAATTTTGACTGCAACAAGGTGGATATGAAACCCCATATCCCCCACTTTGATTAAATTATTTTGCATACACCAAATAGCTCCAAATAATCAAAGAATCTTTTCTGATGTGAAAGATCATATTAAATTGCAACCACACACCGTACTAAAAGTAACCTTAGGCTCTAATACCAATTATTATGGTATCAAAGTTAATACCTCCTTTAATTGGATTTTTGGTCCCATTAAATAGGATCATTCTTGCTTTAGTCCCCTGCTTTACTTGGTTGATGTTTATAATCCCAAAGTTTATCCTTATTTAAACCTAAGCCAAAATTCTTTTTTTGTCTTTCCAAAATCTAAAAATACTCCTAATTATTACTTGAACCTTCATTTGATGCCTGGAAATAATCTTCTTCCTGTTCTAGAATTTTCACAAAGAGATTTCATCTATAACCTTTCAAATTTTGAAAATATTACTTTTATTCGATTGCATCCTTTTAAGGAGTCTCATTGGTTAGTGGTAAAAATATCTAAATGTAATATTTAATAAATATTTCTTTAGTAAATTTAGTCTCTAATACCATTCTATCCGACAACCCCTTGTAATTGGGATGTCCCAATAAAAGGCACTTATCAATTTGCTAACCCAAAATTGATGGCTTCATAGCTAGACCCTTAGAGGTCACCCCCTACGAAGGGCTGAACTTCGGGATTGGGCAAATCACCACATGTCACGCAATAGAGAATTGGGGTTTTTTATAAACTCTAATACCATTTTGGACGAACATGGCATTAGGATACAATAAAAAATGAATCGGGACTAAATGTGCAAATATTATGTAAGTTAAAAGACTAAATCTATTGTCCAGAAAAGTAAAGGACGAAAATTACAACACACTCAATCTTGTGGAATTAAAGTGTAACTTTCCCAAACAAAAAACACTAATAACGAAGTTCGACCAAAAATTATGATGACGTACTCGGACACTACTCAAATATATTTAACTAAAAAATATTATAAAAATATAAACAAATTACAAACACAGAAAATATGCAATTAGGGTGGATGGAAAAACTATATTGCCAAGCTTTATATTCATAGAAGAAAGCTATTCAAACTGCAAAACAGTCACTTTCTCACACCCATCTAAACTGGGATCTTTACAAATGTTTGAAAATTAATTGAAATTTCCAAATACCTATGAGAAGGGGAAAAATCTCTCGCACTTATGAAAAGCGCCCCAAGGGAAAAAGAACAAAAGGAGACGCAAAGAAAAATGAAGTGCTAAAGAGAGGGTGAAATGCTGAGATTAGCGTATAGCCGAGGGGTTCTGAACGCACCAAATAGAACAATTTGAAGCGTTTTTTGATTCGGCCAATCATTACTCTACGAAGGGGTTTACGACAAGTGTTAGAGAGGTCTCATATCAGAGTCCTTCCTCTCCGCTGGGAACCTTCGCTTCTTTCACCCAAACAATTGAAGAATTGAAACAAAAAAAAAAAAGTAACTCTTGTCAAAATGTCCGAAATTTTGGAGAACCTAACCGGAGAAAAAACTCCGGCTCGGCGATCAAAATTCAGAAATAAACATCGATTTCCGAAGGTAAACTTGGCCGAATCGGCATCGAAGCAATCGCCTCTCGTCCATAGGTCCTTCAATTATCAGCAATTGTAGCAGAAAACGGCATCTATAAACCTTTATAAATATTTCAATTAAAAAAAAAAAAAAGAACTAGCTCAACAGATATTGCTCGGTGAATACGAACCCTGCAGTAGAAAGATTCACGCTGCGGCGATCAACACTGCAATCGAGATCAAACAAACCCTTGACACTTTTGAATAAAAGCGGAAACTGTATGAAGACTTTTGAGAATGGAGCAAAATTTGGGGGGGGGGGCAGGAGAGCGCAGAGAGGAGCAAGTGTCATCAGCTAAACCCTAATCCGCGTCGGAAATAGATGCAGCTACAAGGGGGCTACTTATTGATAAACTAGGACAATGGGCTGGGTATCACTCCCGAGCCCAGTCCAATAATGGCCTGCTCACCACCCCATCACCTGCAAAAATTCTTGCTACATCTCACCCAATCAAATTAATTATATAACAAATATATCATATTTATCGTGATTTATTATTTTTTTAAATTGTATATTAATCACACGATATTATACGTTGTCATATAATTGATACCAATCTGATCAGATGTGATTCGAGTTAGAATTTCTCTTAATTCAAATAATAAAAAGATATTATTCAGAATTAATTACACTTACAGCTATAAATTGTGAAAGGCTGACCGCTCAACATATTCTAATTGCAATTTTTTCATCCAATACTTACACAAATTAATACATTTATATCCACAAAAATAAATGTTTTTATCATAATATTATAATTACATAATATTTGATATTATATCATCATCACTTGCATTCCTATCTATCTAATATTAATGAAATTCAGGCCATGAACAATTATAACAATCAATGTATCAATAATTAGTATGTGATGATAATTTTAATTAAGAAAAACACATCACATTAGCTACCAACATGAACTAAAAATGAAGGGGTGAGTAAAGTGGGTTAATGCAAACAAAAGTTAGTCAAAAAGCAATGCTGCTTCACTCATAGCCTCATCAACAATGATTCCCTCACCAACATTATTGTTCCAAAATTCACACCATAACTACCCACTTTCAGCAAACTCACATATTCTTGAATATCAAGAATATATATTTTTGTCAAAACCCAAAAAAGAAAATCAAGAAAATACACAAATTCACAACTAAAAATCCCATTGGGACAGCTCAATATCTCCTGTTGAAAATGAGTAAATTACAATATACTTTCTCGTTGTTTGAAATATTACAAATATTTTATATAATTAATGATAAATATAACAAATATTTCCTACGAAAAAGATATTTGTTACGCAATTTTAATAACATATAAAGTATATAATTAATTTTTGAATGATAAATAAATAATTGTACTTATGACAAATTTCAGTAAAATTGATCCTACATTATCCCCAGTTTAAATGTTGGATGGCTATGGGTGTATGTGTGTAAAATAAAAGAAGGGAAAAGTATTATTTTAGGCTGCTAAGTATGCTTAATTTTAATTTTAGTTCGATAACTATGTCCATTTTTGTTTAGGTCCAGTAACTTACAAAATTGCTTACTTTTAGTCATCTGGCACATTTTCGGACAATTTTACTCCTATGAGTGCATATGGATTAAAACTGCCTTTCAAAAGTTGCATAGGGGTAAAATTGTTCGAAAATCTGCTAGAGGACTAAAAGTAAGCAATTCCGTAAGTTATTGAACCTAAACAAAAATAAAAATAGTTATCGGATTAAAATTAAAATTAGGCATACTTAGCGGACTAAAATAATACTTTTCCCATAAAAGAAATTTAAAAATTTATAACCAAATATTGAGAAGCAATATCATATTACGTAATAAATATTTCACTTGCTATCTTCAATTTTTCCAGCAAAAGAAAGTATTTAAGTCAGACAACTTTCTTACATTTTCATCCACCAATAAGCTAGAAATACAATTCAACCCCTAAATATTCCCCCAATTACCAAATTCACCCTCCCTCATTGGCGCCTCCGCCAATCGGAGTACTGAGAAAGCGGTACCACCTCTTGCAACGGCGTCGACAGCGGCGTAGGTAGCGGCGACTGCCGGCAAACGGGGCAGGACGCGTTGAGCTTCAGCCACGCGTCCACACACGTCACGTGAAAACAGTGCTTGCAATCGGGCAGCATCCGCAGCATCTCCGACTCACGGTACTCGCACAAGCATATCGCACAAACGGTGTCGTTCCCCCAGTTCCCGTTCCGCTTCGAGTAAACGAGCTTCGGGTAGGAGTTAATAACCGCCTGGTCCAACCCCACGACGACGTTCTGAGACTCGTTCTCGTCATCCTCGGCGACGAAGATTATGCGGGGGAGGTAGATGCTGTTCTCGTTAGAGCGATTAGGGTTCGAATTCTCTCTCTGCTGGTTCCGGCGACGGCGGCGTGCGGCGGCGGATCGGCAGCAGATGTAGGAGGCGAGGAGAATAGTGGAGAAGAGCACGAGGAAGCCGAGGGCGATGGCAATGGCGTAACCGAGGCCGATGGAGGTGAGACTCTGGGTGAATGAGGGAGATTTAGGTGCGGAGGTGGCGGTGGAGGAGGTGGAGGTCAAGGGCGGCGACGGTTGTGGGGTGGTGGACATTGGGAGAGTAAGGGGGTGGTGGAGGTGGAAAAGGCCATCTGAGTGAGGGGAAATGAGGGGGGGTTGGGGGTGGAGGGTGGAGGGTGGGGGGGTGCAGCATTTAATACCGGAGTTTGGAAACAGAGCAACTCATTTAATGGCCAACATGGATTGACGACGATGCTCATACTTAATTTAATTATTGGGCTTTGATTTTGGGTATTTGTTTTTTGGGGGTTTGGGCTATTCTATTCTATAACACTTACTTGGCTCAATGAATAAAATAAATGATAAATTACAGTCACTTTGTTATTTGACATAATTATATTTTTTTATTATTTAAAAAATTATAAATATTATTTTAATTTTTATTGAACTTTCATTCAATTTTTATAGTGAATTAACAAAAATATTATTTGGGATTATAAATTATAATTTTATATATTTATTAGAAATTTTCTAAAATATTTTATGGACTAATATTTGTTATGGTTTATTTAATTTTATCCACACTCATTTTTTTTCATTTTTTCAAATACTTTTTTTTTATAAAAAAGTCAGTAAAAGTAAATTAGCAATGTTCACTTTACAGTTTAGAAACTGCATAATTATTTTTTATTTAAGGAGGGTATTTGTAATGTTTTAAACAATGAGGAGTATTCGTAATAATGCCAAACTTTTATGGAGGTAGCTGTAATTTATCCTAAAATAAAATACAAATTTATGCGAGCAAAAAAAATGGTGCTTGGCTCACTTGGAGCGGAAAGTGGTGAAATAAATTCTGAAAAATAAAAATGTGTAAATGAGTGAAAATAAGAGGGTTATTATTTAAGTTTTGTATACAAGAAAGAGATTGATATTGAATTAAAGTTTTAAGTATGAAATTACAATATTTCTTTAAGCTAAAGTAGTAGTACGAAGGTGAAAGTAGCAGTAGGTAGGCTCGAAGTGTAAAAACGTCAAAAACATATATTTTCTCATTAGGGGAACTCTCTATTTTAAGGCAACCACAAGTTGGTTGGACGAGATCAAGAATTTAGGGAATCATGACCTCATAGTTGTTAGATAATACTGAAACCCCCTCAAATTTGGTGGATAGTTCCTAATAGTTGGAGGAAGTCTCTCGAACTTGAGGGGCAGTTAGAGGATTCCCGTTAGATTCGAGGAACTATTGGAGTCTGTTCTGTATTTTTTGGGATATAAGGATGTCTTTTCGGATTTTGGGGTAGGTGGTTGAGGAGACTTCTCCCAACTAGAGTCCACGGTTTTAAGATTCATAGTACTTCTCTCTGGGGGCGCCACGTATCCTCGAGGGGACAGTTGATCCTTATCCGATTCTGTAAGGGGGGCCTCCAGAGATCCTGCGTGGATACCATCTAAGTCCCCTATGGACGCTATATGAGAGGACCTTTAACTTTGGCTTGGGGATTTCAAATCTCTAAACTTCCTTGGGAGCCCTGTGAGGCCTTTTCGGATTGGGGCCCTCTCAGATTTGGGCCATTGGACTTTTTTGACCAATCTATTTTCTTTGGGCGCCTATCGGTCTCCCTCGGGGCTCTACCTGGATTCGATTTCTTAGAGGCCTTATGGGTCTTCTTCCGAATTGGATCCCATAGTTGACAGCATGAGTATATCTTTTCCCCACGAGCCTTGTCTTGAAGGCGGTAACCTCCCCATCAGTTCCAAACTTATGTTTGTAAACTCATTTGCATCTAACTGGTTTAATGCCTTTAGGTTGGTCTACAAGGATCCAAACTTGATTTGAATCCATCAAGTCCATTTCGGACTTCAAGGCCTCAAGCCACTTATCCGAGACGATGTCAGATATTGCTTCTTCACATGTCCTTGGATCATTATCCAATTGGCCAGTCATCCATAAGAATCCGTACCTATCAGGTGGTTGGGATACTCTGGTTGACCTACGGAAAACTGGAGCACTATTAGTGGAACCACAGGTTCAGATGGTGTTGCATTATCTTGCTGAGGTATCTTACTTGACTCTTCAAGTAGTACCTTATCTCGTCGGCTATCCATAGGAAAACCTCTTTCCAAGAATACTATATATATTTCTCGAGACAAAAACCTTTTGCATTGACGGGTCGTAGAAATAGTACCCCACAGTTTCTTTTGGATATCTGACAAACTTGCACAGACTAGTCTTAGATTCTAGTTTGTTTCCCACTAGCCTCTTGACGTATGCAGGGCTACCCCACACCCTCAAGTACTTCTAGGATGGAGGCTTGCCATGCCATATCTTATATGGCGTCTGGGACACTGTTTTGGATGGCGCCATGTTGAGCAACTTGGCCGCTGTCTCAAAAGCATATCCCTAGAAGGACAAGGGCAGTTCGATAAAACTCATCATGGATCGGACCATGTCAAATATGATCCGATTCCTCCTTTCAACCACGCTATTAAGCTGCGGCTTTCTAGGAGGAGTTAATTGAGAGAGAATTCCATTCTCTTTTAAATAATCCATGAATTCACCAGTTAAATACTCTCCACCTCGGTCTGACTGAAGGATCTTGATTTTACAGCCAGTTTGATTCTCAACTTTAAGTATGAATTCCTTAAACCTTCCAAAGGCCTCAGACTTGTACCTTATAAGGTAAACATAACCGTACCGTGAGTGATCATCGGTGAAGGTTATGAAGTTTGAGTATCCTCTTCTAGCTGGAGTATTCATTAGTCCACAGACGTCCGTATGGATTAAATCCAACAGACTATTGGCAAGCGTACTTTCTCAAAAAAATAGTGCAACTTTCATCTATTCCAAGTGTGCCACGACTCATGAGACCACACTTGGGTAGTGGTAGCTTCCTCACCATATTTTTATGGATGGAAGGCTTGGACAGACAAAATAATTTTGATCTAAGTCCATTATGGGCCTAATATTCAACTTGGTCCAACCAAGTGAGAGTTAGGTTTGAGTGTTTGACTGAGACCTCATCACATAATAACATTGCATGCTAAAACATTAAATACGAAAAAGCATTAAACGTAATGCATACAAAATAGCCTAGCATACCCTTGCGTGATGATCACGAACTCAATCTATGCGACCCACTAAGCCCGCAGTGAGTCTAGGGTCTGTCTAAGATGGTCCTATAATATTACAAAAGTAATTTACCAATTAATGTATAAATGGGCCTTGTAATTTCTCCGTGGGCCTCCTTCTCCATGGGCCTTCTTCTCTGTGGGTTTGCCGTATTACAAAAAATAAAATTCTCACCAAAAAATCCTATACTACTCTGATTACAACTGAAAAGAAACCCTGATCAGAAGTTGAGGGAGAGTACATAATGGGGAGGATAACAAACCTTATTATTCCAAGGCAAAAAATGAGAGAAGGAGAGAGAAAAAAAATTAAAATGGCATATGAGCCCACCCAACAAATTACTTTAGATACAATTTACATGAATGACCAAAATTAGACTTTCCAAAAATACGAATTGTTGGTCAACTTTTTCTTCCATAGAATTTTTCAATGGGCTCAATTAAAGGGGTTAACCGATTTTATCAAATAAAATTCAAACACAATAAATTTTAATTAAATCCAATTTAAATAAAATTCATCTAATTAAGCCCAATATGTATTTAATCTAATTAAACACATACGCCCATATTGTTTTTATTAATTAATAAGATCCAACTTATTAAATAATAAGGACAAATCAATATAAATTAATACCATTAATTTATCCTTGACTCTTTCCATTCAATTGATCTCTCATTTGTACGTAATCTAATTACTTATGGAACTAATTTCAAATTAATTCCTTGTCCTTTCTCGGTGATTTGTGTGTGACTCTTTAGATTTACCTTTCAGCTAGACTTAAGCTAGTGTCCAATACTATTATTAATAAAATTTAATTTAATTAGTAATTCTTGATTAACCCTTGATCAAGAAAACCCACCACCATAGGTAGCCGTCTAGCAGCGGTCCATGATACTAGAAACTAGGTGAATGTCTGTGCGAACATCTAGGCTCCCGAGTACATATGGGTAAGGTCCTTCCGTCTACCGTTTTCCTGTCATAGTTTAGGACATGGAATTTGGTGTCAGTTTCCATCATGAACTAGACATCTATGCTTTAATACTTGAGACCGCGTTATGCTTAATTGGTCGACATAAGAACCTCTTTTCCTATTCGATCAACTACCGTGGCCACATGTTCATTTTTCGTGAACATGTCTCAAGTGCATAGGAGATACCTCCATCATATACTGATAGGGGATAGATCCTCTTCTTGGAACTCACTGTCCTTGCTACATAATCCGACTGTACTGGACGAGGCTTATGATGATTATATCTGTGACATAATCATCTCTCGTGCTCATCCAAGATAATCATGGTATACACGTGACTGCCAGATTCTTCAAGTTCGAGGACCACTCCCATACTATCGGAACTGGGGATCTAAGTCATACCGACCAAACCTCCGAGGCTTCCACATGACGATCCCTGCGAGTGAGTTCAGTCGATTTGACACCTAGACAATCAACCCACTAAGATCGCATAGACACACTCGATTCCAATCTTGAGGTCCTCGACTTAGAATGTTTCAGACCCAACCCCTCGACAGTTGATTTCATGACTGTCATCCAATGCGCGGTCCAACTACATGGATATTAAGTGGTCTGTGGACTTTGTTATGATGTTCAAGCAGATGTAAACATACAGAATGAGTACAACAAATAAAGAAACCAATAAGCGAATACTCATTTTATTCACTAAATAATAATTGCATAACATCGGAAGTATAGTCAAAACAGATTACATCCAAATCAATCAAATTAGCTTTCTGGTCATCTATCTTAACAGAGTGGTTCCTCATCATCACATACTCCAAAACCAACTTTTTCCCGAATTGCAGCATCCAACAGGAATTCATCACCACCTGGGCAGTTACATTGGAGCTTATTTGGAGAGCACGAAATGACTTCATCCACAGAAAAAGGGAAACCCGAGTCCTGAAGAAACTGCAAAAGCTCTCCAAAGGAAAGCAACGAAACATTGCAATGCAAGAGGAGCAAGGAAAGCCAAGGCGCAAACAAATAGTGAATGGATGCCTCCCCCACCAGGTTTTGTCAAAACAAACACTGATATCTCACTTAAGGATGACAAGTGCTTTGCAGCATTAACTATCCCAGACCATCAAGGAGCTCTCATTTGAGCAAGTCATCGTCGAGTCAGATTGACAGAATTGCTAGGATTGATGCTCAGGAAAATTAGAAGAGTATGGGAAAGCTAGGACCAAATGGGACTTTAGCTAAATACTCAGACTATGTAATGGCTTGGCCAATGGTGTTGCCAATTGGGCTCATGGAGCCAACTGGGACGGACCGATTAACCAGACTCGAATCTTGACCTTTTGGTCATTGAGATTCATTTCGTCAATTAAATTACACCTTATTAACAGTATAAATTCATTTTCACTACCCCGATTAAGAGAATTTGATCAGAAACCCGCAAACACACTAGAAATTAACTTCAATATTTATTAAATTTTCAACACTATGTTTAGTCTAGTGGAATCTGTACTTCGAGTGTAAATGCAATTTCTTATACTGTTTGACCTATTTTTGAATAATTGCTTTTGAAATTAAATTGCATAAAAAAATTAGGTTTCAGTAAAAGCTACAACTTATAGATATTAGTTCGTCTGTAATTATTATTATTTTTTTATCTAATTAACAATTAGTTGTCTATGAAATATTTTTTTATTTCATTTAAAATCTAATTATTTCATTATTAATTATGCAATTATCAATCCAAATTGAGGTTTAGCAATATAAATCGACCACTGCCAATCATAATTTGAATTTTTTTTAAATTTAATTATATTAAAATAATTAAGTAATGATTTAGTTATTAAACTACGGTGGTCAACAAGAAACCCATTGAAGGGGGAAGAGCATATGCAAAGTCGCTGAGAATGATTATGACTTCTTGAATAAACTACTCTTTCTGATCAGTGGGAAATTGAGAAAGCGTGTTCCGCTCGACATAGTGTTATTTAAAGTATAGGACGCTGAGTTTGACGATTTGACATTGAAATTTACAACTATAGCACTCCCACTCAAATTGGAGACGCTTGCCAAATCTTTTTGATAGTCTATAAAGGAAAAAAAATAATATAATTTTAGTCTCTAATTTATAAAAAGTGATATTTTTATAGGAGTAATTATATTTTATTATTTCAATTATGGTCATTTTATTATTTTGATATTTAATTTTTTTTTTATATCAACTTATCATCTCAACTCTACAAAATTTGTACTTTGTCATTTATAATTATTTTTTCCAAAGTTTTTTGTTGAGAAAACATTGCATGCGTGACACATGTGATATTTAAGGGTTCTGTGACGTGATATTTTCACATTGCATAGGATGTGATATTTTTTCCGTAGAAAAATGAATAAAAAATCGATCGTATATGGTAAAGTGCAAATTTCGCAAAGTTGATGAAAAGTTGACACAAAAAAAGTTTAAATTCTAAAGTGTAAAAATAGGTATAGTTCGGATGACAAAGTATAATTTACCCTATTTCATCCTGCATGAACTGATTTTCAAATTATATAGCTTTAAAATTTTGGCAATTTTTATCCCCTTTTTGGCCGATTTGGTCGAAAAATTGCATGTGACTCGTACATGACCCAATTAAATTATAATTTTAGTCATGTAATTTAAAGAGTTGACGTGTTTAGTCTTGTAACTTAGGAGAGTTACCATTTTTGGTCCTGCACGAATTAATTTTCATGATTAAAATTATAATTGAATGAGTCCTGTGCAAGTGCATAAATTATAAAGTTACATTATTAAATTATGAAAATTAATTCGTACATGACAAAAAATGCTACCTTCGCTAAGTTAAAAGACTAATGAAGTTTACCAACATTGTACACATTAATTAGGATAATTACATCATCCTCTTTTGAAGTTTGATGTAATTACACGAAAAAAATTCATGTAATTTGAAAAATAACATTTAGTATCCTTAACGTTTTTTTTTGTCTAATAAATAGATTTTTTTGTTAGTCAAAATTTACGGAATCTGTTAATAGAAAATTTAAATGAAAATCCATATTTCACTCATTGACTTATTAATAAATTATTATGGATTAAACAAATCTTTTTTAAATGAACTATTCTTATAAGAGCAAAAATATATCTTCTCACGTGCATTAACATATAAAGATATATAAGAGTAGGTGATAAAAAGAAAATTATTTAATCTGCTATAAATCAATAATAAGTCTATTGAGGGTGATTACGAATTTTTATTTAATTTTTTGTTAATATTTTGTAAATATAGTAAATATCGACTGACGAAGAGATATATTTATTACAGAAAACAGATATAAAGAGTAATAAATATAATTTTTTATAATAATATGAAGTTCATGTGTAATTATAGAATTACAATTCAATCATATTCAATTACGGACTGTAGCTATTAATACCGGACCAATTCAAAATAAAATAAACAAAAAGTCAAAGATAATTAAGTAGGATATCCCAACTAATAACAAAAAGTAAAAGTTATCTTAATTTATTATTATAAATTTAAAATCTCATCTTTAAATTCATCAATTCAAACGCCACATAATTGTATTAGAATAAATTATAGCTCGAAAAATTAAAAAAAAAAAAAAAAGACAACGTCGTACTACTTGTATATGTATACCAAAAATACATACATACGTATACGTACATATACTGTATACCCTACTACTCTATACTACAGCTAGAGCTTGACCTTTCGCTTACATTTCTGCTGCTGAATCGCCTGGCTCGTGGCGTTGATCGTAATGGTACAGTTCATCGTCACCGTCACATGCTTCTTGATGATGAACATCTTCACTCTCCCGCCAACCCGCGTATAACTACTGATCGCGATCAAACCCGAGTTTATATCCGAACTCAAATCCGGCTGCGACAGGATCCGATCCGTCATCACGTCCACCGTTATGTTCATCCTCATCGTCCGGCGGGCCTTCGCTCTACCCGGAGGCCCACGCGCCTCCCCGATCTCCGTCCCGCGGTAGAAGAGCGCGGTCGTCGTGTTCTGGTACTTGAACGAAGCGTAATTCGGATTCTTCACCGAAACGTCGGCGTTTAGCGTCATGTTGGAGCCCGGCTGTGGGGTGGTGGTGCCGTTTATCAGCTCTAGCCTCTCGACCGTAACTCCGTTCATCCGGATGATCGGGTCTTTGACTTTGAAGACTGTGAAGATTAGGATGACGACGACTATGGCTTGGACGAGGGGGCCCCCGGCCCCGTCGCAGCCACAGCATTTGACCCACCGCCTGCGGCGGGTTCCGGAGACGGCGGCTTCTTCGTCGTCGCTGCTGATGGGGCGGTCGGAGGCGGGGGCGAGAGGGCGGACTTGCTCTGAAGTCTCCACCATTGTTGAAGTTTGTGGGTTCTGAATTAGAAAGAGTTGGTTAAGTTCGTTTATATAGTGCTGTGGTGCAGTGGTAGTGTGGGCGGCTTGAGGTTGTGGAAGTCAAGGCCTGCCCTTTTGATACCCTGCTTGACTTAACCATTCTAAGAATTTGGTATTTGGCAGTATCTCAATTAATTACAGCATAATTACATTCTCTTTTATTAAGGTTTAGTATAATTATATTTAATATTTTTGAAATTTGGTTCCGTCTAATAAATAAATTTCTTCATTAATCAAAATTCTCCGAATTTATTGATAGTTAAAAAAAAATAAAAAAAGAATCTATACTTACCTCCCGTGATTTATTACTGATTTATTGTAAGTCAAATAAATCTTTTCATAATCAAATTACCCCCATACGTATTCACGCGTCAATACATATGAGGAAGTATATCTTCACCATTATAAGGGTAGATTAGTCGGAAACATATTGTTTGACCTACAATAAGTTAATAATAAATCAATCGAGGGTAAATATCACCTTTTCATTCATTTTTTTTTTATTAATATCAGTAAATTCAATGAATTTTGGCTAATGAACGGATTACTTTGTTAGACGGCAGCAAACCTTAAGGGTGCTAGATGTAATTTTTTAAACATATGATAAGTATATCGTATTTGCTTTGTAATTGATTTGACTCGATAAAATTTAATTTGGGTATAATTTAATCGACAAATCTGAGGTTCTATTATTAAAAGGTCATAAGTTTTCAAGTTTCACCGATGAGTGAGTATCGTTAATTCATATATTTAACGTTGATAATTAACGAATATTAGTTATTGATAAATGAAATTCATAATATAATTTGAACAAATTAAAAAAAAGGAAGAAAGTATATTGACTTAACCATATTTTTTCACTGCAAAATTTTACCTAGTTCAGCTTTGATCAAATTAAATCAATCGCACTATAAATACATTGATTAATTTTGTTTTTTTAAAATTATACATTAATTACATAATAAATATATTACATCTGCTCAATATTTGATCCGAATTTCATACCAGAATTTTTGTGTTTGAAGTTCCTTTGTCCTGAAATATGTGGGAATTTGAGTTGAATTTGCTATGTTTGGACGAAAATTCAAATGAAATGATTTGCCTTTTTGATACTTACTATGATGTCCTCTTGACTAAGTGCAATTCAAATATTTTTTGTTTTTCAATAATACCCCTTTATTTGTTACAACATAGAAAAACAATTTTAGAAACACTAAATATACGTTAAAAAAAAAAGTATTATTTTAGTCCGTTAAGTATGCTTAGTTTTAATTTTAGTCCGATAATTATGTCCATTTTTGTTTAGATCCAGTAACTTACTAAATTACTTACTTTTAGTCATTTGGCAGATTTTCGAACAATTTTACCTCTATGCAACTTTTGAAAGGCAGTTTTAGTTCATATGCACTCATAGGGGTAAAATTGTCCGAAAATCTGCCAGAAGACTAAAAGTAAGCATTTTCGTAAGTTACCGGACCTAAACAAAAGTGGACATAGTTATCGGACTAAATTTGAAATTAGACATACTTAGCAGACTAAAATAACTTTTTCCAAAAAAAAAATATTTCGAATAAAATAAATATTGAATAACCACACAGTAAACTCTTAAATAATGACATGATTTTTGGGAGAATATGGTTGGATAATTTGGAAGTATTTAAAAATTAAATCTCTAATATGTTAAATTGAAGTTTTTTGTACTACATAATTTTCATGTCATCAATTTCAAATATAAAAAGGGTGTAATAATTGACACTTTTAGGGTATCCTAAAAAATTAAAAGATTGAAATTACGAAAATTGAAAAAATATAAAATCAAAATGCTACTTTCAAAATTTAAAAGACAAAAGTACAAGAAAAAATGAGTTGATAGGAGCAATAGGTCTATTTTAAAAAATTTGCATGTGATGCACACGTATTTTTTCAGCAAGAATGATGAACTCATTTTAAAAAACGATTAAAATCATAAAAATTAAAAAAAATATAGAATCAAAATATTCTTCTAAAACATTAAAAGACGAAAACATTAATAATCTAAATTACAGGACAAAAAATACATATAGTTAATGGTAGGACAAAGGTTTTTGGATAAACAAAAATAAAAAACACAAACATCAATTGTAGAATTGATGAAAAATGTGTACGAAGAATTATTTTCTAATGGGTAATTTCTACGGTCAAATTTCGGGAGATTTTTATTTTATTTTATTTGCGATTTGTGATGACACATCAATTTTAATTAAATTTGCACATGATTCGCAACTCCATATATATATATAGTTCTCATATTTCATGCTATTATTATTAAATAAGCAAGTCAAGAAATGTGCTAACCACTACTGATACTATTAATCACTCAACCCACTAATTATATAATTGTTGCACGAGAACTCCCATGTGTTCCAAATATATCTCTCCATCTCATTACCATTTCAAAACGGCTAAAATGAATTAAATGAATTAATAATTGAAATATATTGTATAAAAGTTTTAATTATGTAAAAGTCAAATGGAAGATATATTTTTAGATTAACATTTATATATGTATATATATTATTTCAATTAAAAAACTAACAGGGTGATGGAGATAAAAGCTCAATCAAAGGACAATTCAAGAGAAAAGTCAAATTCCTTCCATAGAAAAGCTAGCAATGAAAAGTTAAAACTGTACGATTTGAATTCTCTTATAATTACTAGATTATTCTTAGATAGTAAATTCTAAGCTTGTCCCATCAACTTTGGTGTTGTCTCTGGGAAGTTGATCTAAGCATTAACGATGAATACTCCACCATGAGCTAGAAATGGGAATGTTGATCATGAAGAACTTGAGGGACGAGTGTGAAAACCATTTTCATGCTGGCAACCTCCCAGAGAAATCACCAGCTTACAACTTCCAGGACAAGCGAATGAGCGCCCAAGATGAGCGGAATCAAGAAGGCTTTTTGTAAAATTGGGTAAAGCTTGGCCTTACCTTCTTTAGAGGAAGTTACTGTCACCTGCTGCTACAGAAGATAGAGATGAAGATGAAGCTCCAAGTGAAGAAGAAGGAGAAGCCTGCGTCTGAACTAGAGTTGTTGTTTTGATTGCTCGCGTTTTCATTTTACGGTTTTGAGCTTCCAGCAGTAATGCGCCTTTTCATACCCGTTAACTCTTATTCTCACTTATAAAGGTGCATTCACGTTTTTCTTTAATTAGCACTTTGTTGGTTGTTTTAGTTCAAGAATTAGTTAAGCTTCAGCAACGGGTTCTTGCTGTATATAAGGCAGAGTTTGCCTTCTTATCTGTGACATAGCTTCTAAACTTGAGTATCAATAAATTGATTGCTTCCTTCTTGATCCCATGGCTTCCGTGTACTCTTATACTCAAACTTTTACATGGTATCAGAGCCATCATTGATGGTCTCTGATTACCCCATTCAACCCCAAAATCATTCTTGTTATCCCTACTGAAATCAATAAAAAATATGGCAGAAGAATCTGAAAATTTCAAGCTGCATCCAAGCGAAAATCCAGGAATAAGCCTGGTAACAACCCCTCTAGATGGCACCAACTTTCTTTCTTGGAGCAGGTCGATCAAGTTGGCCTCATTGGCCAAGGTAAAGTTAGGATTCATTAATGGAGAAAGCACCAAACCAGTTGAAAGTGGAAAAAAACTAGAACAATGGATAAAGGCTGACTCCATGGTTACTTGTTGGATATTGAATTCAATATCCAAGAACATTGTTGAAAGTTTCATGTACACCAACACTGCAAGAGATTTGTGGATTGACCTGGAAACACGATTTGGACAAAGCAATAGTCCAATGATATACCGGTTGAAGAGAGAAGTGGCTTCAATTACATAAGGTACATTGTCTGTTCCTGCATATTTTTCAAGACTAAAGAAAATTTGGGATGAATTGGCTTGTGTCACACCAAGCCCGAAATGCAGCTGTGGTGCAATGAAACAATGCAATTGTGGTATGCTCAAAGAAATTGCAGAGATAAAGGACTCTGACCAACTGATGCAATTGTGGTATGCTCAAAGAAATTACAAAACCTTATGAAAGATCAAAGACATTTCAAAAGAAGAACTACCCTGATAAGAAATCACAAATTTGCAAAGAATGTGGCAAAAGTGGACACACAAAGGAGGTATGCTTTGAGATATATGGGTTCCCTGAGTGGTACAAAACCCTCATTGAACAAAGAAAGAACAACAACAGAGCATCAATGGCCACAGATTCTGCAGAACTTGCACACAGTGCAGCAGATGAAGGTTCTATGGCAGAAATTGTTAGAACTGAAATTCAAAAATACTTTGGAGGATTGAGTCTGGAGCATCTACCAATAACTATGTGAGAAATGTTGAATATTCAAGTAAATGTTCCAAACCTCCTGTTTTGAAAGAATTATGCTCAAATATGTGGATTATTGACAGTGGTGCTACCACACACATGTCAAATAATCCCACATTATTCAAGAAACTTACTGATCATAGAACTAATCATTCTATTCATCTTGCAGATGGCACAAAACATTCTATTGTCAATTCTGGAAATCTATTGTTATTTGACAAGATTATCTTGCATGATGTTATCTGTGTTCCTAAACTGAAATTTAATTTGTTATCTGTTAGCAAGTTTGTGTGAGAAGTCTTAACATTAGATTTAAATTTTTCCCTACTCATTGTATCTTGCAGCACCTGAAGAGTAGAGAAGTTATTGCAGTAGGAAGCCTAGTAGGAAAGTTCTACATTCTTGACCATCACTCTGTTCAACAAGATCATATAGAAAGGACTCTAGCTGCCTATGCAGAATTTAGCTTGAATGTATCTAGTGTTAGTTCTGAAATTTGGCACAAAAGACTGGGACATGTATCAGATTCTGTAATCCTACACATTGGATTAATAAAAGATAATAAAGTTCATTCTCTTAATTATGAAATCTGCCCACAAGTCAAGCAACAAAGATTGTCTTTTCCTCTTAGTAGTTCTTGCTCTAAAGATGTGTTTGAACTAATGCATATAAACTTATGGGGACCTTACAATCAATTTTCCATCTCTAGATGTTCTTATTTCCTTACTATTGTGGATGACCTAAGTAGATGTACGTGGACCTTCTTAATGAAATACAAATCTCAAACTATAAACATTCTTATTGACTTTCATAAGATGATTACTACTCAATTCAATCAAAAGATAAAAACTATAAGGACTGACAATGGCACTAAATTTTTAAACACACAATGTCAAGAGTTCTTTAAAAGAGAAGGTATCATACACCAAACCACATGTTCCTACACACCACAACAAAATGGTATAGTTGAAAGGAAACACAAACACCTTTTACAAGTAGCTAGAGCACTTATGTTTCAATCTAACTTGCCAAAAATGTTTTGGACTGATGCTATTTTGACTGCGACTTATATTATTAATAGACTTCCTACACATGTTTTAAAGTGGAAAACACCCTATGAAGTGTTGTATAAAAGGCCTGTTAACTATAATCATCTTAGGACCTTTGGATGTTTACGTTTTGCTACAAACACTTATCCTAATAAAACAAAATTTGACCCTAGAGCATCCAAGTGTGTTTTGTTAGGATATGTTAGTAATCAAAGAGGCTACAAACTGTATGACTTAAACAAAAGAGAAATATTGATATCTAGAGATGTTACCTTTCAGGAACATACCTTCCCATATATAGGGCAGCAAACTGATCCCTTGACATGCTCAACACCTGCATTAGGATCAGATATTGATAAGACAGATATTGATGATGAAACACCTGAGAGGGAACATAATTCAGATAGACAAAATCAAAATCAAGTTCTTGATACTGAACAAGAACAAAACAGGCAGCTTAGGAGATCTACTAGAACCATTTCTAGGCCTATTAAGTTTCAAGACTTTATTTGTTCACAATCTGCAGAAACAGACATATTATCTGTTGCTTATACTGAAGAAATGCATAATTGTTTCCTTACTGCTACCTCTCATGAGATGGAACCTAAATCATATAGCCAAGCCATTAAAAGAAAAGAATGGAAAGAGGCTATGAATGTTAAATTAGATGCATTAGAAAGAAATGAAACCTGGGACATTATAGAACTTCCACAAAATAAAAGAACAATAGGCTGCAAATGGGTCTATAAACTCAAACTTAACTCTGATGGCACTATTGAAAGATATAAGGCTAGACTAGTAGCCAAGGGTTATAATCAAATACCTGTTATTGATTTCATTGATAACTTTTCACCTGTTGCTAAAACTGTTACAGTAAGAATCTTATTAGCTGTAGCAACAAAACTTAATTGGCATGTCCATCAAATAGATATTAATAATGCTTTCTTGCATGGTTTTATAGATGAGGAGTTATACATGCAGGCACCGGAAGGGTATAATATTCCAGAGGGTCATGTATGCAAACTTAAGAAGTCTATATATGGTCTAAAACAAGCTTCAAGGCAATGAAACCATGAATTTACTTCAAAATTAGAAGCTTATGGATTTGTTCAATCTAAATATGATTATTGCTTGTTCACAAAAACCACTTCAGCTGGTCTTTTTTGTCTACTTGTATATGTGGATGATGTACTAGTTACAGGGCTCTTAGAGGATGAAATTACAAAAATCAAAGGGTATCTTCACAAAGCTTTTACAATTAGAGACTTGGGGATTACCAGATACTTCCTAGGTCTTGAAATTTCAAGATCTGAAACAGGTATGTCCATTACCCAAACCAAATACATCACTGACATCATAAAAGATGCAGGAATGGAGCATGCAAAGGCAACAACTACACCATTGCCTTGTGGAATCAAACTCAGTCAATATGAGCAAGAACAGCTTGAAAATCCAAAAAAATACAGAAGGTTGTTGGGGAGATTATTGTACTTGGGTTTTAGAGACCTGATATATGTTTTGCTACACAGCAACTAAGTCAATTCATGCAATATCCAAGCAAACAACACTGGAATGCTACAGTTCATCTTGTCAAATACTTAAAAGGGACAATGCATAGAGGATTGTACTTTCCAGTAAATGAGAACTTTGAGCTAAAATCTTATTGTGATGCTGATTGGGCTGGATGCAAAGACACGAGGAGGTCCCTAACTGGTTTCTGCATATATTTGGGAGAATGATTGATTTCTTGGAAAACCAAGAAACAGACAACAGTGTCTAGATCAACTGCAGAGGCTGAATACAGGAGTATGGCCTCTGCAACTTGTGAATTAATCTGGATCTACAACGTTCTAGGAGAATTTCAAGTTAAGGTGCCAACTCCTATCCCTTTTCTATGTGACAATCAATCTGCACTACATATCATAGCAAATCTTGTTTTTCCTGAAAGAACAAAGCATTTGGAGATAGATTACCACATAGTTCGAGACAAATACAAAAAAAGTTTTCTAGCACCTACACATGTGACTTCCAAGAATCAAATTGCAGATATTTTTACAAAATCACTTTCAGGACCATGCTTCACCACCCTTGTTTCCAAGTTAGGACTCATCAACGTGTTGACAAGTCCAACTTAAGGAGGGGATGTAAAATTGGGTAAAGCTTGGCCTTACCTTCTCTAGAGGAAGTTAAACTGTCACCTGCTGCTACAGAAGATAGAGATGAAGATGAAGCTCCAAGTGAAGAAGAAGGAGATGCCTGCGTTTGAACTAGAGTTGTTGCTTTGATTGCTCGCGTTTTCATTTTAAGGTTTGGAGCTTCCAGCAGTAATGCGCCTTTTCATACCTGTTAACTCTTATTCTCACTTATAAAGGCGCATTCACGTTTTTCTTTAATTAGAACTTTGTTGGTTGTTTTAGTTCAAGAATTAGTTAAGCTTCAACAACGGGTTCTTGCTGTATATAAGGCAGAGTTTGCCTTCTTCTCTGTGACATAGCTTCTAAACTTGAGTATCAATAAACTAATTGCTTCCTTCTTGATTCCATGGTTTCCATGTACTCTTATACTTAAACTTTTAGACTTTCGCACTCCAGCTCCACAAACAGTGAGTCAGATAACTTTTGAGGCGTTCCGCCAACTAGTGGAAGATGCCTCCGGTCAAGCTACAAACAAGGTTGTAGCTTAGTATATCACTGGACATGCGTTGCCCACATGACCCCCTAGCTATGGAAGCTTTCTTGTTTTCTTGAAGAAATGCAATGTTAAGAAAGACAAAAATGGAAGAAATCATTCTTGAATTCTGCTGGGAAAGATCAACTCTTTAAATAGAGCCTAAGTGCAATCAGTTAATATTCGAACTAATTAACGAAATAACTATCTCATTTACCTAACTAAATAGCTAAGTCACCTAATCAAAAGTGCTACAACTTATAGAAACGCAATAGCAACTCTGTTTACAATAGAAAACATATTCCACTAACAAAAAATGCTAAAGAGGTGAACACGTTTTCCAAGTCTGAGAACTCTATTAATAAGCTAAGTCCTAGCTACTGTTCCCAGGCTGATCCAATTCTCAACACAACACTCCCTCCTCAAGTTGGATTTGGTTGCATGTTAATCGAACAAAAACGAAAGAAGATAGGGTCTGTGAGTGCCTTAGTAAAAGTGTCTGCCAACTGGAGCTTACTGGAGATATATTTAGGTGCCAAAAATCCTTCCTTGTATTTATGTCGGTCCAAGTGACAATTGATCTCGAGGTGCTTGGTACGCTTATGGAAAATAGGATTAGCCACTATATGTAAAGCAAGTGAATTCACAAGTGGTTGAGCCCATACTTCTATATTCTACATCTGCTGTATATCTGGAGACGATTTTTTGCTTTTTAGTTTTCTATTAAATTAAAGATGAGCCAAAGAAAACACAATACCCTGTAAGTGACCTTCGACTATTAACACAGGACACCCAATCTGCATCACAATAGGCCACCAAATCAGTACTAGTAGCTGCAGGGAAAAATAAGCCTTTATGGGAGTTCCCTTGATGTATCTAAGCAGGTGAAGAGCAGCATCCCAATGTTGTTTGCAGCTTTGTTCCAGAAATTGACTGAGTTGTTGTGTTGCATAACAAATAACAGGCTTAGAAAAATCAAGACACAACAATATGTCAATCATTGTTTTGTATGTTTCTGGATTAGGTAGTTTATTTCCTACTTCTGAGGCAAATAGTCGTTGTTGGTAAGGGAGTAGTTGCAGGTTTGTCTTCTGTTATACCAGCATCTGTTAGAAGGTCCTTGATGTACTTTGATTATGTGATAGCTATGCCCTGTGGAGATCTTGCTATCTCAAGAACTAAAAAATATTTAGCTTCACCAATATCTTTAATAGCAAAGAGGTTGTGTAAGTAAGTTTCGAACCTCAAGAATTTTTGTTTCTGAAGCCCCTGAAATGAGAATGTCATCTACATATACAAGTAAAGCTAACATACTTGAAGAAGTATGTTTAGTGAATAGACAGTGATCATACTTTGATTGAGAGAATCCAAAAGCCTGCAACTTGCTAGTGATTTCTGTATTCCACTGTTTAGAAGCTTGCTTCAAATCATAAAATGATTTTTTAAGTTTGCACACATAACTTCCAGGTACATTAACCTTTTGGTGCATTTATGTATATTTTTTCATCTAAGTATCCATGCAAGAATGTATTATTTATGTCTAATAGACACAAATGCCAATTTAAAGAAGTTGCTGTGGCAAGTAAATCCTAATTATGACAACTTTAGCTATAGGAGAAAAACTGTCTACATAGTTTATTCCTTCAACTTGGTTGTAGCCTTTTGCTACAAACCTTGTTTTATATTTGTAAATGGTGCCATCTGCTTTTAATTTTAACTTAAAAACCCACTTACATCCAATGGCTCTTTTACCTGCAGGTAAGGGAGTAACTTCCCACGTTTTGCTGCTGCCAAGAGCTTCTAACCCAGACTGCATTGCAACCATCCATTCTTTGCTCTGTTGTGCCTTCATAAAGCTCCTAGGTTCTTGCATGTTTGTCAAGGGAACCAAAAAACAAGCATAGGAGGGACTCATCAACCAGAGGTGAGTTATTATGACTAATGGAGAATTCACAATGGAAATTTTGCATCTAAGATGGCTTGTTATGTGTCCTGGAAGATCTTCTTAAGCTATCTGACTGTGCAGGGATTGGTTCCATTACAGGTTGGTCTAGGGAGGTATCTTCAGTATTTATTAAGGGAGGACCATTGGGTTAAAGGCATATCCTCTTCATTAGTGATTAAAGGCAAGCTGGAAGTTACTGGATCGAGCTGTTTTTCAGCATAGGGAAACGCATTTTCATAGAATCTGACATATCTTGAGACAAGAAAAGTATGTTTATTTAAATCATATAGCCTATAGCCCTTTTTACCTTGAGCATATCCAAGAAACAAACATTAGTAGCTCTTGTGTCAAATTTTTCCTTAAAGGGAAGATTATTGGTAGAAAAAACATAAAGTACCAAAAATCCTTGGATGAGAATAGTTTGCTGGCCTTTTGTGAAGTACTTCATAAGGGGTTTTCCATTTCAATACTTGTGTAGGTGATCTACTTATAATATATGTGGCTGTAAGGATAATTTCAAACTAAAACATGCTAGGTATGTTTGACTGAAACATTAGAGCTCTTGCAACTTCAAGTAAGTGTTTATGTTTTCTCTCAACAACCCCATTTTATTGTGGGGTGTATATACAGGTTCTCTGATGTAGGATACCTTCATTTTTCATAAAATTTTGATAGTCTTCACTGAGGAATTTAGCACCATTATCACTCCTAATTATCTTGATCCTCTATTTAAATTGTGTTAAGATCATTTTATGCAATGTTGTTAATATAGCAAAGGTTTATGATTTATTTTCATGAGGAATGTCCAAGTACTTCTACTATGATCATCCACTAAGGTTAGCATGTAATTACAGTTAGATACGGAGTGTTGATTATAGGGACCCCAAATATCTATATGTACTAGATCAAATATAGTTAGTCTATGTTGCTTAGCTGAGGACAAATTTCACATAATTCCAAATCGACTTTACTTTTACTCAAAAACTTCAGATGATTAAGTACAATGGCAGAAGAGTGGCCTATTCTTTTATGCCACATATTTATGTTTATTTCACAGTATTTAATCCTGTTTTAGGTTCAATCTTTTGGATATGTTCTATGTTCTAAGGCTCGAAGAATTTATCATCCAAGATGTAGAGCATTCCTATGAGTTTAACTATTGCCACAATTTTTTCAGTCCTGTGGTCCTGCAAGATACAATGTGAAGGACAAAATTTGACTATGACATTAGTGGAACTATAGAGTTTCCCAATAGAGAGCAAATTAAATTTTAGATTAGGAACATGCAAAGTATCTTTAAAAAGTATGTCATTTGGCTGTGATTTTCCACTGCACCGTCCGTACAAAGAACACAGGAGCTATCCAAGTGAGATAACCAAGGCCTGTCCATGGTAGAAAGCTTACCAAGTATGGCTAGCCAAAGGACAAAGGTATGCCTAGGGATCTTAAAGGGGCCCAAGAGTAGTGAAGATCAACCTACCTTGGGACCCTTAACCCGGAGCGATCGGAGTACCATACTTTATTCCAACACAGGTTTTTTTTTCACTATTATCATATTTAACAGGAGTGGCTGTAGTTTAGTGGTAAGAATTCCACGTTGTGGCCGTGGAGACCTGGGCTCGAATCCCAGCAGCCACATAATTTTATAATACTCCTTTTTTTCTTTGTTGTGTGAGAGCCTTATACCAGTCAGGATATCCTTTTATTTCAAAGCAACCTTCCCTAAGGTGCTCTATTTTGCCACAATGAGTGCAGAACTGTTCTTTCTTGTTTGCTGTAGCCTCCCATTTTAACCAATATCTTGTTGCATTTTCTCTACTTATTTCTAGACCTTTAACTTGCATCCCAAGATTTTGCAGGGTGTTTGAAAATGCTAAACTAACCTCTCTCTGTCGTTCAACTCGCAGCACCATCGAATAGGCCTTGGCTCACTAGGAAAGGGCTCCATCATCAAGAGTTGATTACGCACATGATTGAAAGAATCATGGAGCCCCACCAAGAACTGCATAAGCTGATCAGCAGCGTGCAAGTCTGTAATCTTCTTGGAAGCACCACAACTGCAAGATGGGATTGAGACCAAGCAGGTTAGTCATCCCATAATTTCTTGAGTATGCTAAAATAAGCAGATACAATGAGCGATACTTGTGTTGCACAAGCAATTTCTCTCTGTACTTGATAAATCATGGGACCATTGCTTACCCCATATCTTAGCTTCCAATTCCAGCTAAAGTTCTCTCGTTGTATTGATATAAAGGAAAGATTCCACAATGTCTTTTGACATTGAATTCAACAACCAGGAAATTACTAGGCAATCAACTCTAGTCCATTGCTCAAAACCTTCTGCACTTTTAGAAGGCTTGGGACTTTTCCCATTAATAAAGCCTAATTTCAATCTTCGCACCCAGAGCGATTTTAATCCATCTGCTCCATGAGAAGAAATTGGTTCCATCCAACAAGCTTGGACCAAGCTTGCTCCTGGATAATCTGTGGCTTGGACTTTCAAGGACTCCTGGTCAACCTGTGCCTTCTTCTCTTATTTATTTGATTTTGAAAGGCTTTCTATGGAGGAATCTTAATTGTGAAATTCAAGTGAGGCTAGAAGAGTGTACGGGTGAGGGAAAGTACCAGATACCATCAAATGATGGCTTTGATACCATGTGAAGATATCTCCTTGAACACCATAGCCATGGAATTTTTCTTGTTTTCTTGAAGAAATGCAGTGTTAAGAAAGAGAAAAATGGAAGAAATCGTTCTTGGGTTTTGCCGGGAAAGATCAGCTCTTTAAATAGAGCCCAAGTACAATCAGTTAAAGCCAGACTAATTAATGAATTAATCATCTTATTTACCAAACTAAATAGCTAAGTTACCTAATCAAAGGTGCTACAACTTATAGAAACACAATAGCAACTCTGTTTACAACAAAAAAAAACGTATTCCACTAACAAAAAAAATGCTAAAGAGGTGAACACGTTTTTTAAGTTGGAGAACTCTATCTAATAAGCTAAGTTCCAGCTGCTGTTCTCAAGCTGATCCAATTCTCAACTAAATCGTCCCATTGGCTCTTAAGGACCGCAAGAAGAGATAAAAAACACCAAGAAGGAATCAACTAACAAACCTATAAATAGTAGAGCCACACAACCTGAAACAACTATTCCCTCATCCACCTCCTAGAGGAGGCATGTATGAAGACAATTACTTTCCCCTGCCTCCTCAAGGGGAATGCCACCAAGAAAGGAATACTCAGAGGGAGATGGGAGGTTAAGCACCTCCTCCACCCACATTCCCTAGCCCCATAAGAACAGGAGGGCTCTTAGCTCGCCCATTAGCGGTCGCACCCTTAAGACGTAGTCCATTCACGCCTCACATATTGACCGAAGCTATCCAACCAGGGATCAGAATCCCAAGCTTGAATGAGTAAAACGGAGTGGGCGATCCTCAAGACTACTTGGATTGATTCCTAACTAATGCCGATTTTCTACACATCAGTGGCACAACTTACTGCAAACTATTCCAGACTGCTCTTTGTAAAAAATAATTGCATGGTTTAATCAGTTGCCCCCTTGAGACCATCGAAGCATTCGAGAAACTATCCTAATGTTTTCTACACCATTTCGCGATCAACAAGCGATACCCTAAGAAATATTATTTTCAAGTTTACTTTATCAAGTTGATGATAGGTATTGAAATTTTTACTTTTTCATAAGGACCTATACTATTGGCCCCTGGGATAAAAACTTATATCCAAGACTAAGGCATGGGAGACATGAAGTTTTATGCTTAGGTTTGGCATTCAAGCTTTCTTGACACATATAATAGAATGGTCTGAAACTAATAACATTCTTCAGGCGCATAATAAAACTCCCCAAAACTAGTAGTAATCAAACTCCTTGAGGTGCATAATAGAGTGCCGCAAAGTTAGATGTAAATGCGACAACTCATAAGAAATTCCCAAACTGAAGACAATTACACAAGTAACGAAAGTAAGATAGTCGACAACAAATTATAAGCAACATCCCATGAATAATAAAGTTCAACACCATAATAACAACATAATGTCTCAAAACAATTCTAATTGAAGGAATTCAATATCTAAAATAACAAGGAAGCTAAAAAAAAACAAATAAAGTTTCTAAGCTTTGTCAGCTTCAAAAGTCGGTATCTATAAGCCATCAACTTGAGCTTCAATAGCAGGAGCCGCACATTTCCCTTCTCACGGGATGAAGGAAAATTCAAAAGAGGGGTTAATCTTGCCATCAAGAATGTTGAACTCCTCAACACGCATGCTACTATTGTCATTCTCAACATTCATGTTGTGTGTGACAATCGTAGGATTTTAACATAATCAAGAGATTAATTGATAACTATTAAAAAAAATTAAATTTAAATATAAGTCATAATTGAAATATAATAAAATTTGAATGGATTAGATTGAAGTTTTTTATAATATTTGAAAGAAAAAAATATTAGTTAAAAAGTTAGAGAAGACGTAATGGTAATTATTAAAAAAATTAAATAAAATAAAAAATATATATATTAAAAAAAGAGGGGTGGGCAGCACATGGGCCACCCACCGCCTCACTCCCCTCTTACATTTTAAAACACACACCAAACACAACACACCACACACACATATTTGGTAATTGCAATTTTTATCACGGCGAAAAAAATAGAGGTAAGAAATTTATACTTTATCTTATATTAATTTTATATAATTATATTATTTAATTAGTTCGTTTATTAAATATTATTTATATTGACGGATGTATTGTATAATCGAAATATTTTACGAGTTTGACTATTTAAATTAGTGTCGAATTAACTATTACATTGATATAAAAATGATATAGTTGGTTAATTAAATTATTAGATTTTCCAGATATAAATATTACTATAATTAATTTATGCAAATCCATGAGACCTATTAACTAAAGACGTGATTCTAGCTATTGGTATTTAATTAAATTATATAGTAACGATAAATTGGTAGAAAATTCATAAAAATATTTTGAAGATTATATTTAAAAAATATTTTGTCATTAAAAAGAAAAAATGAGATTTTTAATGATAATTTAATTTAGAGATGTTATTAAAAATGATAGTTATAAATATATAAGGAGTTTGATTAAATGAATTTTATGAGTTAGTTAATAAATTAAATATATACTCGAGAAGCTTAGAAAGTATAGTTATTTAAAAGAAAATGGGATAGAGCTTTGAGTTTCAATATAAATGAAATGTTAAAAGATTGGTGAAAAATATACGAATGCATATAATATTTTATTTAGAGTTTATGATATTCTCAATATATTGATTATACATGTAACAGTTTGTTATAGGACGTGGCTACAAAATAGAGGGTTGAACAGTCCCTTGTGTTAATTGAAGCACTTTGAGATTTGATGTAAGTATAGCTAATTGATTTATATATATATATATATATATTTATATGTGTAGTCTTATATATATTGGTTGCTTATATATTTGATCGTAAACTTGGATTTATATCTATACATGTGGATATAGTATATTGGTTGTTTATATACTTGATCGTGGAATATTTGTTGGGTTACCTTGATATTGATGAAATTGTTATTATATATTATATGTGGTTGTATTGGATAACGTGAGATAAAAGGTTATGTGGTCGTGTGATTCATTGTTGAATGAAATCGAATGGAAAAATTATTAATGAGAAAGTAATTATTATAGAGAATTGAATGATAAAATTAGTGATATTGCTGCTGTGAATTGAAATAAAATATGGTGCTTACCTAGTTGGGAACATACTCAATAGTTTATGATAATGTGATTGATGATGTAATATGAAAAATAAATGAGTTAAGGTAGGTATTATGACGCATAGGGTATCGGGGTATTTCGGGCAGTGGGTCATATCTTGTGCTGTTAACTACTCACTAGGGTGCCGTGGGAATGCCATATTTGTCGTGATGTCCTGTGCTGATATTGCCACAAATTAGGATAGATAGTTTGGGGATATCACATATAACGGGTATCCCATGCTGTACATGATATGACATTGACTAAGATGATGATGACCAACAAAATTGTTGACTGATGTACTCCAATTAGAGTAAGTGAGGCCTTAGTAATAAACGTAACGCCAAATACAATATCGTGGACTGATTTACAGTTGTGGGTATGTATTATTCCTTATATCTGCTGTTGCTATATGACGAATATTTGTTAGTTGATGTGATTACATTGTACGTGACTTGCTGCTTGTGTGTATATATATAGACTGGTTAGCTATACTTTCTGAGTAGGCAGGTCATTCCTTGCCACGTATTTTTCAGGAGATAGGTCACACCGACTAGCCACACTGAACTTTGAGTTGTAACATTATTCTTATTAGGTAGGTCAGCCTTAACATCTGAAGCCATAATTTTTGAATGTGTGGTTATTAAATATATTAATCTTTTGCCGGGCTTGTGTCTAAAACTTGTGTGGGACATGTGAAGAAGAAAGAAGAGACATGACAGTAGCAATAGGTGGCGAACCACCCACTTAGATACATTTGAGTGTTTGAATTTGTGTCTTTGCATTTTCCGAGATAAGATAAAACACACTCAATATTTATTTTTGTGTTTTTCTGTTTTTCAACCTTCTATATATAATATATATATTTATATATATACATAATATAAAATAGACATGATTTGACAATAAACAATAATTTTTGTCTCCCAAAAATACAATATTAAACATAAAATATTTATATATATACATATGTATATAGAAAAATATATATAAATATATATGATTTGACAATGAACAGTGATTTTTGTCTCCCAAATCCCAACATCAAACCTGCACCACTTATTTTAAAATATTTTAAATTACCTAAAAACACAAATCCAAACATATCATTTATTTTCAACACACACTTATTTATCTCTATTTTTCTCTTTCTATCTCCAAAATACAAAACAAAACACTCAAACTTCAAATCCAAACACAATGATAATGTTGTTAAAAGCTCTAAACAAAATTTTTAGGCAACGCCACCCAAAACCTTTTAAGGAAACAAATCGGTCATGCTTGCATTTGAATTCCCAAATATTATCTCGTATATTAGAAATTGGGGGACTATTGACGAACACAAAAGGTGAATCAAAGGATAATTTAACAGGAAAGTCAAATCCCTTCCATAAGAAACAACGAGAGATAAAAACATGATTTAAATTATCTTATAATTACTAGATTACCCCTAAATAGTGAATTGTATCTATAAATTAATAGTTGTGATCGAGCTCGAAATAAACGACACTGTTGATCGTACTCGGTCACGTATCCTCACCAGATCCAGTGTTCGGGCCTTGAGAACAGAAACACGAACGTGAAGCTCGTCGGGTCGGTCCCTAACTACGACCCTTCGACGCTCAAGTCAGGTTAATTGAGGTAAAAATGTGCGATCTCAAATAGTAGGTCACAAATAAATGGACAACAGTTATCTCTGAGAATGACTCGTCGGGGTATTTATAGTTCCAAGTGTGTACGGTGGGTTGAGTCACGCGTCATCATCTGGGTGTTTGTGCATCCAACCGAACGGTCCTCATCACGTCGGGTCTTCATTTTTCCAGACGAGTTCTTTCCGACCCGTTTCGGTGGGGCGCGGGTCAAGTCTGGTTAGATTACTGAAATGCCCCTCATTAAATGTATTTTCGTAAAAATTGGAGCTTCCCCATCAATAAGTTGATGAGGGGTAAAAATGATTTTACACCTCTGGTCCCCCCACATTTATGTCTAGCATAATATAAATACCCCTTTAGTTTCATTGTAAAAGTAAACCATCAGAAGAAATATGCTTTCTTTAAGGCTATTTTGTCCTAGTTAAAAGTGGAAAGTCGCGGTTAATTAGAACTAAGCACAAGTGCGCACAACTGCTTGTCTTTATATTTGTAAGTGAGACCAAAATATTTACTATAATTACAAATTATGACAAATATATATTTTGACTATTGATAAAATTATAGCGAATATTGATTAATCGTGACTGAAATTTAAGTTATCTCATCATTTTTGTTTGATTGTTATAAACTTAATTTGGTAAAGACATGGAGTGTCAATGAATCAGAACTGGAGTGTCAAGAATTAATTTAATGTAGGGATAATTACACTCCCCTCTCATGAAGTTTTGTATAATTACGCATAAATTTCATGTAGTTTGAAAAATTACGTTTAAAATCTTTGAGGTGTGCTTCCATATAGTAAAATAAGTTTCTCCGTTAGTCAAAATTTATCGTGTTTGTTGATATTAACAAAAAAATAAAAAAAAAAATTTATATTTACCACCGGTTGACTTATTACTGACTTATAGCAGGTCAAATAAATTTTTTTTATGAGCAAATTACCGTCATACGTCTTCACGCGTTAATGCATGTGAGGAGGTATATTTTCACCATTGTAAAGGTAGTTTAGTCCGAGAAAAAATTATTTGACCTGCAACAAGTCAGTTTTAAGTCAATTAAGAGTAAATATTAATTCTCGTTCATTTTTTTTTTTTGTTGTTAATATCAACAAATTCAATAAATTTTAACTAACGAAAAACTTATTTTTTAGATAAAAATAAATATCAAGAATATTAATAATAATTTTTCAAATAATATAAAATTCGGCTAAAATTATATCAAACCTCATAAGGAATGTAATTATCCCTTTCATATATATTGAGAGTGGACTCATCCTAAGGTTGAAATAATGCAGAGTTTTCAAGGGGTGGTTTTAGTCCTAATAAATAGTCGTTGAAAAATTATAGGTTGTTGAGAAGTAGTTGGCGGACGTGAATATATAACTGTTAGCAAAATTAGTGTCTTCTATTAATTACCAACGGTCGTCACACGTAATTATTGTGAGCAAATAATAAAATTATTTTTTATTATTTAAATATATTATAAATAATAATAAAATATATAAATTAATAAATTATTTAAGGTATTATCAATACAATAAAAAAATTAATATATTGATATTAAAACAACGTAAAGTCACTTTTTGTACAAAATCAAAATTACAATTAATTTTTAAAATAATCTAATTAAGGATATTATGTGATATTTAAAAATTAGTATGGCGATATCAATAATATAAGTGGAAATACTTTTTTTATCAAATCAAATAGATTAGTGGTCGTGGCACACCTACATGTGTATAATAAATATCTTTTCTTATTTTAAAATATCTGTAAGAACATAAAAAAAATTATTATAATTATAATTATAAATTTATTAAAATGATTATTATGATCAAAAATTTCTTAAAAGAATAAATAATAAATTAAAATATTTAAAAATTAATACAATAAATTATTGTGTTTTATAATTGTATGTATAGTCAAATCCCATCATAATGGTTGGCAGCACCTTAACCCAACTCACCACCACATTTTCTCTCTCTCACACAAATTAATAGAACCTTCTAAATGATTGAGTTGACCAATTACAATGCCGGTCCATTTCTGCTGTTTCTCACACCAATCACAATTTCCTTTTATTTCCACTCATACTCAAAGTAACTCAAAACTTGGATAAAATGATTGATAGAGAATGCTGTATTTTTTAATTTTTTAATATATAAATTTAGAATATTTTATTACATAAAATAAAACGTTGTAGTATTTTTTTGTCCCATAAAATAGGAATTATAGCAAGTTTTTGGCACAGATGTTGTAGTTTTTAGCTCATGAGATCAAATGTGCTAAACTCGTAAGTTATAAGATCAAAAGGGCAATATATTCTATCTTGTAGGACTAAAAGTATAATTTCTTCGAAAATTTCATATACCAACTAAATTTGTAGCCATTACATAGACACCCATTGAGATCAGATTCGAATACACAAATATCTCATGCCTTTGATAAAATTATAGCTACGCCCTCTGAAATTATAGTTGTAATTACAATTATTCTTGCTTAAAGGCAAAAGGATATTTTATTATTTAATAATAAATTATTATAGTTAAATAAAATAAAATTGATATTAAAATTATATTTACTGAAAAATATAAATTCAGAATATTATAAATTATATGATTAGAAATAATAATTACATTAACAAAGAAACATATTAATTATATATCTATATTAATATTTGATTAACATGAATATACATATATATTATTTTTGTTAAAAATTTTAGGTAATAATTCGTCTTTTTTTATTGTAAAACAACTATATATTATATCTTTCATTTGGAGTTAAACTAACGCGTAATATTTATAAAATATTTTAATTTTTTTTAAAACAAAATATGTTAAGAAATAACAACCTATTTATAATAGTATGTCCATTTTAATTATTTTTTCAATTAAAAACTTTATTATGCCAAATACCCTAAAATCTTATAAGCTGTTTTCACATCTTATTTTATTCAAATTCTTTAGGAGTTTATTTTTAGAATAAGATACAACATCTTAGAAGTTCTTAAATATTTTATAATATTTAGGAGCTTATAATTTTTTTGAAAAAACTTACCAAACACCCACTCAATAGGAAGGAGTGTTAATGTAATTTTTCCTAAAAAATATAATGTTTTCATAAATGAAAATGTTGGTATTAGAGTGTGATCTAGGATTCAATACTACTGCAATTATCAAAATTTGAGATATTATTAATAAGGTAAAAACTGGGATAATTTTAGGATCTATTTGGAATTTTGGACTGATGTGTTTGTATTTGAGGTAAGAATTTGGAGAAAATATTACAAAGGGAAAAAGGTAAGCAACTCTTATGTAATATTGTAAATAAACAAATTACCCTTATGAAAAAATGGCAATTTATCCTCCTGTGTTTTTTAAAATAGAGCAATTTAGGGTAAATTGCTATTTTTTTAATAGAGGGTAATTTGCTTATTTGCAATATCACAGGGGGTAAATTTCATTAAAACTCCATATTACAAATGATTCCATTTGAAAATAATTTAAAACTCTTTAAGTTTAGAAAGGGAAAAGACAGAATTGGTCCCATAGGATTGGGGTAGTTCTCACTTTTGGTCATTTACTTTACAGGCCAACTGATTTTGTCCCATAACTTTCATAAAATTTTCACATTTAGTCCCGATTCATTTCTGTTTGCATTCTAATGCCCTACTCGTCGAAACTGGTATCAGAGCCTAAGTTTATTGAAAAAATATTTGTTTATATTACACTTAGATATTTTATCCACTAATAGAGAACACTCTTTAAGAAAATAGAATTAAAGGAAAGTACGAGTTGCAATGCTAAAAGGAATGTTTCCAGACTCTGAAAATACAAAGAAGGAAATTTCTTATAGAAATTCTTAAAAAGTGTGACAACAATCTCTATAGGATTGATTCGACTCTTCTCACACCAAAAGAAAAACAAGAAATAATGAGGAATTTCCAAATCTGCCAGATACTATTAGGAAATGCAGTGAGGCGATCACTCCACCAAAGTCTATAGTAGAATCTAGTCAGGAGAAATGGAATGGGTAAATTCGTTCACTGATACTATTCTAAAAATTATGATTAAAGGAATTGATAGAAAGAGCTCGAGCCGGACCTTGAAGATCTCACGAGATCTAAGAGAAATTCAAAAGACAATTAAAAAATTATGGATATAGGTGAATCCATATGCCTGTGAAAATAGAAACTTTGAGCCAGAAAGTGGACGGAATCCTTAAGATCCTTCAGATCTACACAAGGATCTTGCAGATTTGAAGACTGAAGTCACAAATCTAAAGAGAAACTAAAAGAAAAACCCTGAAACATCCAAATCCAGATAAAAGCGAGTCAGAAATGCCCTTGGACCAGTATATCTTCTATATCAGAAAGAAAAGGCGATGGAGATTCCAAAGCAAAAAGCAAGAGAAGATCATATCCTTGAAGCTATCAAATCCATAAAATAATTGAGGTAACAAGAACAGATTTATTAGATCTACAGGAATTGGCTGAATCATTTTCCCAACATGGGATTGTGGACTTAGTCAACATTCTAACCAATGAAATCACTCCAGCACTACCACCGCTGGAGGAAAGTAGAGGTTTCAATGATCCTCCACATGATATCTAATGAGGGCACACCACCGTGACACTAACATTTGTGGGAACCAGACTTAGATAAAATCCAGGTTGAAACCCAAAAAGAGTGCCAGAAAATACACTTTGGGCAAGGACCATGCTCCAATCCTTGCATCCATACAACGCTATACTCAACCTGGATATTATCGACTTCCGAAAGATCAAGAAACTGATAGATGAATGGGTTGCAGCCATGAAGATAGCAGCAACAACCCTAGAACTCGACAAAGAAAACTTTATAAGACTATTGAAGTTAAACTTTGAGGTATCTATAAAGATCGAATGGGATAATACCCAAAAGTTACCAAAGCCAACATCCTTGCTGGAGATTCAAAAAGCGCAATGGTAGAATGGTTAGGAAGGCTTATCAAAATACACTTCATTGGAGACGGGTACTTCGAAGGAAGTAGAACAGAGAAGGCTAGAGAATACCTACAAGCTCTCTTTGGCCTTGAATTAAGGAGTATTTGCGCATTAGATGAATATATCTATTGGTTTCGCAAGTATTACTTTTAGAGTGGAGTAGCAACAGAAGTAGCAGTTTTCATATTCTTTGCAAAGAGCAGTCCATGCAGGGAAATATTGATCCAATCATACAAAGTACCTGAAGGACAACTGGACTCAGTAATGGAGAATTAGTACGTACAAAAATGGAATGTGATAAGAAATAAAGATGTAATTTACGCACTGTCATTATTAAAGTGGAAGCTAGTTTTTCTACATCACGGTACCATTGCTCGACCCCATGCAATACCTTGCTTACATCGTACACTATTTTTTTATATCCTTCCGCTTCCTTAATGAGTAGAGAGTTGACCGCCTGCTGTCCCATGGCTAAGTTTAGGTAAAGGGTCTCGTCGGGTGTTGGCTTGGTGAGTAAGGGCAACACGACCAGGTAGGCTTTTGAATCTTGGAAAAAATTAGATCCTACATGGGAAGGTCCATACAAGGTTGTGAAAGTGAAGAAGAAGGAAACATACGCTCTACAAGATATGGAGGGCAAGGACCTACCCAGACCTTAGAACGTGCACAATTTGAAGAAAATTTATGCTTAAAGTACAAAGCAGTGACTTGAAGAAGGTCTACTCGACAAGTTTGAAAAAGTGACTTGAATGTTGGTTACTTTTGTTGTACAAGACCTATAAAGGTCTAGCCTAAAAAAGGCACATTTTGTACTTGTCTGAAAAAGACATTGAGTACATGAACTTAAAAAAAGGTTTTTTTTTGCCTTTTAATGCATTTGTCCAGTATTTCTACTTCTAATTTGAAAGAGGCATGCCACATTCCAAATGAATTACTTGTTCCAGTTGCTCTCTTCATCAGTGAGGAAGATGTAATTTCGTTAGTTGGGGAGAATATATCTCATAGTAAATGAGAAAGGATAAAAACTCAAATAGTAAATTAGCCAAAAAGAGTTGATTAGTATTAATTGTAACAGAAGTGCCAACAGAAGGTAATTAGAAACTAAAGTGAGTGTGAGAGTTGATAGCTATTGTATGTTGTATATGTTAGTTGGTGATGGCTGAGTTGGATGTCTGCGCCAGCCAGTGGCAGTGTATGTCATTTTGTGCACCGGCTAGTGGCAGTTTACGTAAAAGTGTGCACCAACCAAGGGTGACTTATTGGAAGTGTGTGCCAACTAGAGACGACTTATCTAAAAGCATATACCAGCTAGGGGCAACTTATTACGAGGTTGCATGCCAGCTGGGGCAACTTATGTAAGTTCGCATACTAGCTAGGGACAACCTATGTAAAAAACATGCGCCAGCTGGTGGCTACGGTTTATTTTGAATCATCTACGAGATGAAAATTGAGCCTATGAATAAAATAAGATGGGAAGGAAGGATTGACTTTATTCATATGAGATAAGGCTTGATTACAAGGACAACAAGCTGTAAATAGAGAGTAGAGTTTCAAGAATAAAACTTCTTGAGGTTATAAGCATTCCGTGGTCGAAAAAACCTCCTATAGATCCTTTGCTCACACCTGCAGGAGCTGCGGTGGAGAGAGCGCTCTTCCTTCTATGCACACCTCTATTCTTTGTCCACGTATTCCTTCGGATAACTGGCTTGGATAAGCCTTTCTATCTATTGCCTTAGTTGGCAGCACCAGTTTGTGTCAGGCCCATACTCCTTGTGATACCTACAAAAGTATTCAGATTTTGGGAGTTGGAACCTGTCTCTAAGCCATTTTAACGTTTGATGCTAGTCAATTTCCATGAGCACTCTAGTTAGACTGGTGATAAGTGAGTATAGTACTCATTCTTTGGATTGAGGGGATTGAAGCATCCTCTGGGATCTCCCCTACTCCTGGGAGAGGAAGACAACTTGCTCTCGCTCTGCTTATCACAACTGCTCTTTTTCACCAGCTAGTCTTCCTTTAGGTTCATGTACTATTCGGCTCGGGCCAGCACGTCTAGAAGTCAGTGGGTTGGTTTTTTAGCTAGAGACTCGAAAAGAGAGCTTCCACGGAGTCCTTAGGTGAATGTACTGACCAACACCTCCTGGTGAGCTACTAGGACCTTAAGGATGGGTGTATTAAGGCGTTGAATGTAAGCCCTTAGAATCTCATTCTCCTCCTGCTTGACCCCAGAAAGGCTAATAGTCGATTTTCGGTACTTCTTGGTACTAGTAAATTAGTGCTGGAAGAGTTAGCTAAATTCTACAAAAGATCTAACTGATCCAACTGGAAGTTGTTTGGACCATTACTGGGAGAATTAGTTAGTGTAGTAAGAAAGACACGACATTAATGTAATTAGTATACCATTCAGCTAGGCTACATTTTTAAACTTACGGATATGCTTAACTGGATCAGCGGTACCATCATAAGCACGTAAGAGCGTAAGTGCTAAAAAATGAGCAGGGAGTTTCTTCGCCATGATATCCTTGGTGAATGGAATGCCACGAGATGGACTCTTTTGTCATTTGTTGGCAGAGCTCCACCATCTCTTTTCTCGCTGATTTCCAGAATCCAAGGGCCTAAAGGGTGGCTACTTTGTTTCCACCAAAGTCAGTAGGTGTGGTTTGATCCTACTGGAGTCCATTAGGAATATGCTTATCGACGCCTTGGCTTCCTGGTGCTTCGCCTTTTTCCCGCTAGGAAGAGGGTCCTGCTCTGCTAGCCTGAGAACTACGAAGAGCCAAATTGACGGTCTCCATTATAAACTGCCGAAGTTGCTCACAAAAGAACAAGCTCATGGCTGCAGGTTCAACTATTAAGTCAAAAGCTGAAGCAAGAGTGTTGGCGCTCCTAAGGTCGAATCTGGAATGGGAGCATTGGCAGCTCCAACAGTTGGATCTTGAGGTGGATGGTAGAAACAACTATAGCAGGAAGAGAACAGTTTCCCTCATAGGATCCATTGTCACCTCCATTGTCTGAGTTGGCCCTTTCTCACGTCTTAAGCTCAATTTTCCATAGATAGAGCCAATGATGCGTACCGTAATGTTTTACCACACTGCAAAGGCTAAGGAATCTTTAAGGAAAATTTAGACAGGGACTAATCCTACAAAACAACGGTTAGTACTACAATGCTTAAGTCAATAAGAGTTTTACTAAAAAAAGAAATGAGAACTTGGATGGAAGTGAGAATAATGGTAAAACATGGTGATAAAGAGCCTAAAAACAAGAGAGGGTTGAGAAAATAAGTGAGAGTTTGAGAGCGAGAATTGATGCTACCAAATGACTGCACAAGGATTCTATTTATAGGAATATAAAGAGCAGGTTCGGAGGGCGGTTGCTGAGCGCCATCCACTGTTGGAAAGCCCTTTGAGTTGTCCAGAAAAACTTGTTTGTAACTCGGACAAACATTTAAACAAATGTTACTGTTTTACCGAGACATGCCAAGTCTGTCGAGATTTTAAAAAAGTTGTTACTAGTGGTTTATCCGCCCAATTTCCATCCAATCTATGGGAATCTAAGTCAATCTTTTACTATTATGTGTCTTGATGTGTTGGAAAGTTAGATAATGTGTCCATCCAACTGTATGATAACGTGTCCAGTAGGAACGAGTTTGTTTCTTATGCCTGTCAGTTTAGTGAAATAAAAAGTAAGTCTATCGACCTTACTTCCCTACTAATGGACTAGCTGAGCTTGCAACCAACTCGGTTGGTATGACTTGCTTGTAGGCTCAATCCATGATAGGTTTATAGGGCATTAATAATAATAATAACAATATAATAATAACAATAATATATAAGGGTACAATTAAAAAATTATAAAAAAAACACTGTTAAGAGGAACAAATGGCAAGGGGTGAGTGCGAAAGATTTCAAAAAAATATAAGAGTTCTTTTACATATACTTTTAATAATGAAAATTTTTAGCTGAACTTTTACAATACAGGAGTTTTCATTTTTTCTCAAAGTGTGTTCGGTTGGGGTAAAAAGTGGGAGTATAAGAGAAGTGGAAGTAAAAATGAATGTATAAGAGATAATTTAGTGTTAGGTTAAAACTCGATATACATGAAACTCCCCTAGAGTACAATTTTATTTCCGTCCAAAATTGGGCGAGAAAAGTGAAAGTATAATGCCAAAAAGATTAAAAAAAAAAGAAATACAATTTTTATTTTTATTTACTATATTATCCATATATATCTATATATAATATTTTCTCCAATTCTTTTCTCCTTTCCGCTGAAAATACCGTACATAATTGTCAAAAAAAAGATAACAAAATCGCTGAAAAACTACTGCAATGCAGGCAACAATCAGGTAAACAATCTTGTTAGCAATTTTATGTTATTTAAACTAAACAGTTTAGAATAAATGAACAATACTCATTTTGATTAAATAAAAAATATTTTTATTCTTATTTGATTAAATATTTTTATTAATAAAATTTTTAAATTTTTGATATACTAAAATTATATTAGTATAATATTAATTTATTTATTTTCTAATACAAAATAATGAGAAGGGTTATTCAGTAAAATTATAAAAATTAGTTTTTCCTTCTCAATCTATTTTCCTTGTGTCAAATAAGGAAAAGTATTTGAAATTTACTCTCATTTCGATTATATTAAACAACTTGCAGAAAAGTTATTATTCTTTCTCTCTCCTCCCCCTTTCACTTTCTCTCCCCCTTCCACTTTTCACTTTTCTTTTCCTTTCAATTGAACCAAACGAACCGTTAATTAGTACAGTGAATGAAATTACTAGAAACACCTTGAAACCTTGTGGGCCTCATCAGGCCAGCCCCGGAGCTCTTTAGCCCAATAGAATAAAGCCCATTCAAAGTATTTCTATTTTCATGCATATTTGGAAATCTAACAAATATGATTGTACATTTGAGGTAAAATATTCAGTACACATATGTAATGTACGTACCACATATGACACCATATGAATATACTTCAGTTTTTTAATAAAAATTTTAATACTTTTTCAAGCTTAAAAATATTTATTAATATTAATTGAATTTCGTATAAATAACAATTCTCATAATTCATAAAAAATTCAATTGTTACTTAATTGCTCTCTCTAAGTTGCATCGTAATCATAAATTAAAATGATACAGTGATAAAAACAAAATTAAGTAGGTTCATATAATAGAGATATTTAGATGGTTTTGTGTAATTACACGTAAAGACTTTATGGTTTGAAAAATTACATAGAGTACCGCTGACGTTTATTTTCATCTAATAAATAAATCCTTTCATTAGTCAATATTCACCAAATTTATTAATATCAACAAAAAGAACTGAATGAAGATTCATATTTACTCTCTGATTGACTTATTATTAACTCAACTCTACCTTTAGGAGAAGTGGAGGCCACAGATAGGCCCCGTGCAGCTTTCACTAATTCTCGTTCTATTTCTGGTACCCCTGAGAACATACGTTTCCTTTTCAATTCATTTCCATCGGACTTATCCAGGTTCCAATTTATAAGTAGCCTTTTTTTTTTTTTTTTCAAAAGCCGTCTGTGCCTAGGCGGGAGGTTTGGCGGACCCCTACCTGTTTATTACCTCAGAAAAATTATAGAGTGTAAAATTCAAAAACAGTAAATGAGTAGTACTTACTCCCTTTACAATCAAAGAAATTCTACTCTATGTGCAAAATCAATGATGATAAAAAAATCTATCCAATTCTGACTTGTTGCGTAATGCCCCCGCCAATCTCTTCCCCAACGCCCGACCAAAAATCAATCTCAAAGCATCACTCAAGCTCACCGGATAATGTCTATTTATCCAGTCTGATAATGTCTTGCAGTACTCCCGTAATGTCCTCTTGATACATAACCCGAGTCAATTGCTGAGACGCCGCGTCCTTTGCAAGATAATCAGCCGCTCCATTAGCCTCTCGAAAAATATGTCGTACGTCCGATCCTAATTTCTGTTGGAGCTGCACAATGCTCATGATCAAATGCTGCACCTCCCACATCCTAAATACTTGTGACTGTAAGAGAGAACTACAGTAGCATCCACCTCAACAACTATAGGTGCTAAACTGTGTGCTCGAGCTAACTCTAGACCACGCCAAACAGCAGTAAGCTCTGAGACCACACTAGTGGTCATACCCAAAGCAAACTGGTATGCTAGATGCACCTATCCAATTTCATCCCGAATAATGCCTGCCGCTGCTGCTAGCCCGGGGTTCCCGAGCGAGGACCCATCCGAATTCAACTTAAACTATGCCGGAGTGGGGGTACTCCAACGCACCACTATTAATCTTACTCAAATAGATTCGATATCACCGGAAAGAAAGCCTAGTCGTAGAAACTGAAACAATTGAATTAACTCCATATGGTGATGGGCAGTCAGAGTCTAACCAGAAGTTGAGCTTCGCGAGGACGCTAAAGTTTGGTTTCATAGCAATCAGGATGCCCTTGCCAAGTCACGAATCGTGAATTCGAACAATTTGAAAAGAGAAATGCGAAAGTCTTGCAGAACCTCGACAAGAATCATAGCAAGGTAGAGAGATTTGTATAGACTAGATCCGTGAGTAAGTATGTTAATTACGCCAAACAAATTTCTTTCAGATCAAACTGTTGTCGCAAGGGTGAAAATATATTTTATCACATGCATTAGCATCTTCTTATATGTATTAGTATGCGAAGATGTATAAGAGTAATTTGATTAGAAAAAGATTCATTTGACCTGCAATAAAATTATTAATAAGTCAATTAGGGCTAAATATAAATCTTTACTTATTTATTTATTTATTGTTAATATCAACAAATTCTCTAAATTTTGACTTATTGAAGGATTTATTTGTTAGAAGAAAACAAACGTCAAGAATATTATATGTAATTTTTCAAACCATAAAACATATGTGTAATTACATTAAATTTTAGATGTAACCAATATTTTCATAATTGGCCGATCAAGTTACTGGATCATTGAATCACTGATTCATTTGATTAGACTAAATTAAAAAAATCAATTAATCCGAATATATTATATACATGTATGCATATTTGTAGCATATCAATATACTATATATCGATTTATTAAACCTTATTGATTTTTAGATGTGGGTTTGTCCCACACTAAAAAAATAAGTGAAACTTAAATATTTTAAACTATAAATATAAAAAGTTTAAGCCAAACTTATTATCTCATATTGAAAAGGCATAGGCTAAAACTTAAACACTTTAGACTATATATACGAAAATTTCAAACCAAAGCTTATTATCCCACATTAGAAAAGTATAAATTAATACTTAAACACTTAAATTATAAATATAGAAAAGTTTGAACCAAACTTATTGTCCCACAAGAAAAAAGTATAAATCAAAATTTAAACACTTTACACTACAAGTATAGAAAAGTTTAAACCAAACTTATTGTCCCACATTGAAAAAGTATAAATCAAAATTTAAATTCTTTAAACTATAAATACGGAAAATTTTAAGTCAAACTTATTGTCCCATATTGATTAAGTATAAGACAAAATTTAACACTTTAAACTATAAATATAGGATGGGAAAGTTTAAGTAAAGCTTATTGTCCCATGCTGAAAAAATATAAGCCAAATTTAAACCATTTTAGCTATATATATGAAAAAGTTTAAGCCCTTTACTGGATAATAATTTTTTTTTTTAAAAATGGCAAAATCATTTTTTAATCGGTTACCAAGTCACTGATTGTGACTGGTTCTGACCGATTTTGCCACATTGAGTTTGGAGGTATGAATCGGGCCGAATGCATAGCTGGTTCCCAATTGACCGGGCCAGTCCGGTTTGATTCTGCAAACAATGGTGCCATTACTAGGGGTAATTATTTTAATAACATCAAAAACAAAAATTACAAAACTAGTGTTGTTGTGAAAGTTTTCAAGAAATAGGCGATTTTTATTTATAAAAAAAGTAAAAATTGAGGCACCGCGATTTTTAACTGTGGTGCCTATTTTTATTTTTAAAAAAATATTTTGAGGCACCGCGATAGCTATTTTTAGTTAAAAAAAATATTTTTACGCATCGCGATTTACTTAAAAAAAATTATAAATTCAGTGGCACCGTGATATCAATTCGCGGTGCCATTTTGATGTTTTTGTCCCTAAGAATTGTGTCTATTTTATCTTCAAACTAATAATACAACATAGTTTATCAATTAATATAATTCAAATGATTTATCAATTTAGATGGTTAATAATATGGGTAAATTACATTAATATTTTTTGAGATTAGATCAAATTACACAAATATCGTTTGTGTTTTATTATTAATTAAAATTATTCTTTTATAAAAATATATTCTAATAATAATAATAATAATTTTTTGCTCGGTATCGTTATTTCAATTACGTCACACAATATAATTGTTGTCAGTTTTAATTTTTTGAAGTGTCTATGCTAGTAGGTGTTTTAAATTTTTGAAATTCTAAAATTTTTATCGGTATTGTTTTACTAGTAAACTTTTAGTATATCAATTCATTAATATTATTTATTTATTTTTTCAAAGTTTATTTTAAGTTTTTTTTTATCTATTCTTATCTAGGTTTATTATCGTAAGATTGCCACTCAAATAATTATTTATGTAGTTTTAGCTACTCTTTTTTCTAGTAAATTTTTATTTGTTTTAATTTATTATTCATTTATTTCATAAAATAATCATAAATTTAAGTAATTATTTAAAAGATACTTCAATTTCGTAAAAATAAAAATAAAAATAAAATGGACCCAACAAACCTAATTCAAACCTGGGCTGGGCATTAATTTGGTTGGTCTATGGGTCGGGTGTGAATTTAAAAAATAGACCAAATTGGGACCTATTTAAAAGTCTAGGATCATTTTAGGATCGATAATGAACAATAGTGGCCTAGTCTTAGGTCCGAGCTTCTTTGAACTGGTCCCAACTTGTTGTGCACCTTGACGTGGACGCCTCATGCTATGGGCCTAATTGTGCTTGGGCCTCTAGTTTGACAGGGGGGTTGAGCTTCTGTATAAAAAAATATGATCTTCTTATCGGCTTTAGGTCATTTATGCTTTTTTGGGGTAGTTTACTTTCTAAGGAACACCTCCTCCCTAACTCTGTAGGGACACAGTGGCCCTCACTCAGACTAGACTTCTTGCCCCCTTCCAAGTTTTTTGGGCCTCATATTGATTTGGGCTCTTGCAAATTTCTTGCTTCTTTTTGTTCGCTTAGGTCTTTTTGGGCAATCGATTTATGATCATTATTTATAAATTCATATATCTCATAAAATTTATAAAATATCAAATTTTAATTTAAAGATAAACTCTTCATATGCCCCAAAAAAAAATCCTATACGATGTTAATAACGATAATTTTGTAATTAATATAACTAAAATTGAAGTTTGGTGTAATTACACATAGACCCCTTGTGGTTTGGGAAATTATATTTAGCACCCTTGTGGTTTGCCTCCATTTAACAAATAAGTCATTCTGTCAAACAAATAAGCCCTTCACTAAATTTGCTAATATTAACACAGAAATTGAATGAAAATTGATATTTACCCTTGATTGACTTATTACTCATTTATAACAGGTTAAATAATTTTTTTTTAACTAAAATATCCTTATAACAGTGAATATATACATTCTCGCATACATTAACATGTAAAGACGTATGAGGGTAATTTGATCATAAAAAGATTTATTTAATTTACAATAAATCAATAGCAAGTCAACCAAAAGTAAATATAGATTCTTTTCAAAATTTTTTGTTAATGAAAGTTTGATAAATATTGACTAAAGGAGGAATTTATTTGTTAGATATAAGTAAATTTCAGGAGTTCTAGATATAATTTTTCAAATTATAGAAATGCTAAATGTAATTTTTTAAATTACAGAAATTTGTATGTAATTACACCGAGTTTGTACATAATTACACCGAATCTGATAAGAGAAGACTCTAATTATCCCAATATTAAATGTAAAAATAGAAAGTCTAAGATAGAGGAGGCATGGCATCTATGCTTTTTTCCTTTGCAATGTTCTTTATGATTGAGAGATTTCATCAAATGTATACGTTACACTTATACAAAAAAGAAGAACATTGTGATTCTCAAGATTCTTTACAGCTCTCAACGCCCAAAAAAGGTTCTCCCCTCCTGCCTACCTACAAATCAGAAAGAAAAGTGAACAAGAAGAAACGCATCATTCCCCTGCCGGCACCTTTTCCTCCACCAAGTCAACCACCGCCGGCAGCTGTGGTGGTGGTGGTGGTTGCGCTACTGGCGAGCCAAGGGAACTCGAAGTTCGCCGGAATATTATCCAACACGCAATCCCCGCCGGTGAAATCCTCCAAACCCGCGAAGAAATCATCGTCCACTGCCATGTTCCCCGCGCTGAAACCATCCTCTTCCTCATCATCCTGATCGGCTTCATCCAGCTCCTCGCGGCTGCTCTCCACCTTCTCCGGCACCGGAGAGGATGTCGCCGCCGGTGGGGAGCAAGAGGGCTTCTTGGAGTCGTCTGATGAGTTGGGTGTCTCGGCCGGCTTCTGGCGAGTGCTGCCGGCGAGTGAGTTCCGGTGAGTGGGCATGGGGTGGTTGTGCTCTGCTGTGTAGGTGACGATGAACATTCCCGGGTCGGATCTGTTCCGCTCCACTTGTTTTCTTGCCATACATCCTTTTGAGGTGCTGCATCTGTAATAACCCCTGCTCGTCCAAACAAGAAACATAATTAGCAAATTTTAAGAATCATTATCCTCAATTCTAACAAAAGTCCTTCTCAAATCTCTGTCTGTGAGAGAGAGAGTGTGTGAGAGACAGAAGTAAATTAACCTTGGATAAGGGGAGCCCTTGATCGGTTTCTGCCCATATTTTCTCCAAGACCACATATCAGAGGAT
>NC_026155.1:832124-873421 GCF_000512975.1 Sesamum indicum
TGACAAACCCTCTTCAAATGGTTTTTCCTGAACCAAAATTTACCCAAAAAAATTATTAACAAACAAGAAAATATTAAACCCACAAGAACACACACACAAGAACACACACCAAACACACCTTTTCTTGGACCTCGGAGTGGGAGTAGTATGTGCTTTCGAGCCATTAACGACGGAAAAGGGCTGCTGTTTTAGCTGAAACTGCGTTCGCTGAGGTAATTTTTGAACTAATTGCGGCTGCTGGTGTTGCTCAGATGATAGATCTTGCAACCCTCCAAGAACAGAGAGCGGCGAAAGGGGTAAACTTTGAGGAGAAATTGCTAATAATGCTTGTGAAAACTGTTGTTCTGGCTTGTGGAAGAAGGGTTTGCAGAGATCATGCAACTCTTCTACGAAGGTCTCTCTTCTGGGCTCGTACAGATCTTGAAACCAACCAGCAGGGAAGTTGCAATCTTGCTGAAAACTACTGAAAATTTGACCGGAAGCACTGCTGTCTGTGGCGGTGCAGGTGGTGGTGGCGAGGGCCGAAGTGTTGGAGGCGGTGGTTGTTGTGGAGGTGCAGCCTCTGACCACCGCGTGCAGATCCCAATCATCCTCCATTTTTCTCTCTGATTTTCTTGCTCTCTAAAAGAGACAAAAGAAGGCGCTGACTTTTGGGGGGTGGTGGGGAGGATGGAGGGGAGGGGTTCGTAAAATGAGAGTGGAAAACAAAACTATTTTATTTATAGAGAGAGATAGTGAGGTTGTTTTCTTTTCTTTTCTTTTCTCTCACTTAAAATCTAGAGAGAGAGAGAGGGGAATTTTGGACGGTGGTGATGGCCTTATCTGGGAGCTTTGGCTTATCCTTTCATCACTTTCTCTTTCTTAGTTTGTGTCCAGGAAAAAAATGGGTAATAATACTGCTTCTCGTTTAGTGGTTTTGTGGGTTGACTTTGTAGATTGTCAAAAGGGTGGGGTTATACGAAAAAGTCCACGCCGGGGATTGCCGACAAAGAGAGAGAGATGCCACGTGGGCTTGGTGAAGCTCTCGAAATGTGCGTTTGGTGGACCTTTGAACTTGGTCCGTCAAGGATTTGCTTCCATTCTCTTGGTTTTCTCTATTCATCTACATATTTTTTTCGTTTTTATAACAATTAATTATGGTATCTAGTATGAAATATTATGGTGTAATAAATTGTCATTTATGAGTAAATTTTTTTTATATTATTATTTATCGTAGCACACAATATTTACACGTATATAATCAAATAGATACGATCATATGATAGAAATTTTAAAAGCAAAGTAAATGATGAATATAGGTTAAATTATATGACAAACATAATAATATTTTAGTGATTAAAATATGCTGGGACTATTTAAAATAAATAAATAATTATATTGATACTTAGTAGTACAATGATAGTTTGAATTTTAATGCAACGGTGTAACAAACTGTCACTTGTGAGTGAAAAGTAGCTTTCTTTTTGTATTAGTATGTGTATAGATTATAGATAACAATTGCATATATATATATATATATCGATTATATTTAATGCTAGCATACGTTACATATCAATTGTTTTAAGCGGTTCTATAGTAATGTGCCTTTTGTAAGTCAAAACTCATAAGGCTTATATTAAATTAAAGTAAATAATATATTGTACAATGACACATTGATCGCTTCACAAAAGTGCATAGTATTATTGTTAATATTGAAGTACTACATAGTAATTGGAGAAAAAATATTCTTCTAAACTAATAAATAAACTAGGGGAATTTGAGTTTTTAAAATTCTCAATTAATGAGATTGCAATTTGATTGATTTTTTATTCGATCGATGCCCCATAGCCTAAGGTGTCATCAATTCTGATTTCGTATAAGTCTCATGATTTTGTCTTAAAGGAGAGGAGGCCTTGAGGCTTATAAACTACTAAAACTCCTAATCTAAAATTAATATGAGATATTTGCTTCTATCATTAGCCCCCCCAAATGAAGGGTTTGGGACGAGACATGCTTTCGTTCGCATAAATAGCGCCAAATGATGTGGTATATAATTTGATTGATTCCTCGTTACATGAAATATTGTCTATTCTAATTTGATACGAGTGTCAATTTTTTGTTCTAAAAGAAAGCTTCGCTAGGAAGAGGACGCTTTTGGACTTATAAATCATCCAAATTCTTTATTTGCCGCCTATATAGGACGATTGCCCACATCACAAATGGTTAAACACTGTCTACATTATTTTTAGTAGTTTTCATGCAATGAAAAAAGATGAGGAAAAAGAAGAAAAAAAAAAAAAAAGGAAAACTCTTACTTCATCAAGCAACTTAGTTATAGTATGGCAAAATTGCAAAATTGGCCTGTATGTATAGAAGGGTGGGAAAAATTAGTCCTGTAAGTACTGAACTAATAATTTTGGTCCTATAAGTTTTGATTTAGTGACAATTTTGATTCTTCCAGTAAAAATTACTCCAAAATTAGCCCGACAAATTTGGGGCTCAGGGTTTCGACTGTCAACTGGTCTCAACATAAATACATAGCGGCTTACGTGGTTGCTAATGTAGCTTGGGATGTGGATATGGTGGCGAGACTAGACAAAGTTGAATCTATGGCGGAAGTTGATGATTAGAAGGAGTGGCGAGAGGGAGGAGCTGGCGACAAACAAAGGATGTCCAAATGCTCGAAAGTTAAAGAAAACTGAAATTAATCGATGAAAAATGATTGTCTAATGATGGGCTTACCAATGGGGGTGGTCTGGAGGTGAGAGAATTTCGGATGACGGAGAGTTGACAGGGACAAGTTTGAAAATCGTGACGGCGATATAAAAATGATGTCCGTGAGATGTGGCCAAAGAATGGATGTGGCCAAAAATGATGCTGGTGAGATAGTGCGTTAGGATCGTCGGAGGGTGGCAAAACTTTTGGTGGAGGTCTGGTGTCGTGGGTCGAATAGTGGCTGGCGAATCAACAGAGAAAACATTTAGACAGATAAATTATTAAACACCCCAAATTTTCATCACATGATTTACATATTTTTTTCCCACCCCCACTCCGCATCAGCATCCACATAGGACAATGACTGTGTAAATGAATTTTAATTGGCAGCCGAAACCCTTAACCCAAATTCGTCCGGCTAAAATTTGACATTTTTTGCTGCAAGAAATGAAATTATCATTAAGTTAATATTTACGAATTAAAAGTATCAGTTCAATACTTATGAAATTAATTTTGTCATAAACCCTCGTGGTATCTCCTTTTACACAAAGACCTAACCAATCTATTATAGAAGATTTTGAGTATGAAACTCCTTAATATTACAGGCCAAAAATAAATTACAGATCTAACGAATAAATGAATAAGAAAACTTTATTTGAAAATGGCTCAGGATAATGCCAGATCCAAATAATATAGGGACACAGTCACAAAGATACCGAACCCAAATCAACCGAAACCAAAAGCCCACGGTTGCACCTCAACACACAACAAAGCCTCAGATCATTGAGATCACAAAAGTCACCCACCACTCACGTGCACTTAGAACTCAGAAATTAGGAGAAGAAAACAGACTTCAGTATATGTAACAAAGGAGACGAGGACTCCTTTTTATAGTGCTACGGATATAGACAAGAGAAGGGAAGTTTTGGGTGGCTTTCCAAAAGTCATTGAGTTGGCTTTAGAAAGCCACCATAATCATCTATGGCAAAATAGAAGAGAGATAGCCATGGAAGATATCAGTGAGAGAGAGTGAGAGCAGACGGTGGAAAATATAAGAAGAGAGGGACAGAAATGATAGATTTAGGGTTAGGTTTAGATATAAATATAAGGTAACCTGGGTCGGGTTAGAGTAATGGGTCGGATCGGGTCAAGGGCCTCCAAGTAGGCTTTGTCCGGTTGATTTGGGCCATCAAGTGGGTTTGGGTTTTGGGCCACATTTTCCAACATACCCCACCTTGGACCAAATACCTAATGGATAGATCCAGGGTTTTAATTTGGATCTGGTCATTTCGTCATTGCCATAAAATACTCCATGGATGTACCTGCAGACAGAAAACTTTGACAAGGAAATTCGTTAGTTGGGAAATAAATTGAGAATTTTTAAACACTTACTGAATTTTTCTGTAGGAAAACCCTCAGTGCCCATGTTTGCAGGATTCTCTTCAAAATTAATCTTTTCCAGCTCTATAATCTTTTTACTCACAATATTTCGAATGAAATGGTACCTAACATCTATATGTTTTATCATGAAAAACAGGATTTTGTTCCAGCTTTATAATCTCTTTACTCACAATGATCATAATGACTTCTTTTAAAATTCAAAGACTGCATGAATAAGTTGAATTTTTTGTTCCATTGTCTAGGAGATTGCTTTAGTCCATAAAAGGATTTTTTCAATAAACACACATAGTCAGGTTTAGACATGTCAGTAAAATCAATGGGTTGACACATATAAATGTTCTCATCTAAATCACCATGCAAAGATATAGTTTTAACGTCCATTTGTTTCAATTCCCAGTCGTAGTGTGTAGTGAGAGCAAGTATGATGTGAACAGTAGTGTACTTGACAACCAAAGAGAAAAATTCATTGTAGTCTATACCTTCTTTTTGTGTGAATCCCTTAGCTACTAATCTTGCCTTATATTTTATAGGATTTTCTTGTTTTATTATAAAGATCCATTTACAGTCAACAATTGAGGCATTTTTAGGCTTAGGAACTAGAACCCAGTTTTGTTATCTTTTAGGAATTTCATCTCTTTTTTCATAGCACTTAGCCATTTTTCTGATTGCATAGCCTCATTAACACTAGAGGATTCAGATAATTCAGTATTAAGACTTGTATGAAAATCCCTAAGTTTAGAAGGAATCCTAATTTGTCTTCTATTCCTATCTCTGGCAAGTTGGTAATTTTCTAAAGGATTTATTTCTACATTTTCAGTATTTTCTGCGTTTTGTTCCTCTAGGTTATTCTCTAACTCCTCTCCCTGTTAGTTATCCTCTAGGTCTACTTTGTTAAAGGTGGGTTCTTTTTCTTCGGGCTGTGTCTTTTCTAAGCATGACATTTCATTTTCGTTAAAAGTGATGTCTCTGCTAATTAAGACTTTAAAACCCGGTTGACTTCTAACCCACAACCTATCACCTTTTACCCTTCAGGATAACCAATAAAAACAAATTTTAGGGATCTCAGTTCTAATTTATCAGAGTTTTGGTGGACAAAAGCAGAACATCCAAATACACGTAAGGAAGATAAATCAGGTAATTTTTCACTCCACACAGATTCAGGGGTTTTACCAGATAAAGGCACAGAAGGAGACATATTTATCAAATGTGCAGTAGTTAAGACAACTTCTCCCCAGAATGATATAGGCAATCCAGAACTAACCAATAAACATCTCACTTTTTCAAGTAAAGTACGATTCGTACGTTCAGCAACACCATTTGTTGGGGAGTATAAGGATTTATTTTATGTCTTTTTATCCCAAACTTATCATACACCTCAGAAAAATTTTAGTTACAAAACTCAAGACCATTATCGGTTCTAAGAGACTTTAATTTCTTACCAGTTTGGTTTTCAATAAGAATTTTTCATGTTTTAAACTTTTCAAAAACTTTCGATTTATGCTTCACCAAGAAAACAAATACTTTTCAAGAAAAGTTGTCAATAATGGACAGAAGATAACAATTTCCACCATGAGTAGGCACATTTATGGACCCCAAACATCAACATGTACATAGTCTAGCCCATAACACATTCATCACAAAATTCCAATTTATCAATTTTGTCATTCAAAATCCCTTCTTTCTTTAAAAGTTCAAGTCCTTTTAGACTAATATATCCAAGTCTTTTATGCCACAAAGTAGTTCTATCACATTCAGAAACGGAGGCAACAAAATTATCATACATAACAGTGCACATATAAAGGTTTCGTTTTCTTTCAGCTTTAAAGACAATCAAAGAACCTTTGATAATCTTCATAATACTCTTACCCCACCTTCCTTCTAACGGTTCTTCTTCTAATGTAGCACATGAGATCAAATTATGGCTTAAATCAGGAACATATTTGACGTTCTTTAGGGTTAACTGATAACCTTTGTTAAAACAAAGTGAAGTCACCTAGACCTTTGATTTCACACTTCTTTTCATTTGCCATGACACATAACCAGAATGCCTATTTCTAAAATTTGAAAAAATTTCTTTGAAAGGACTCATGTGAAAAGTACATCCAAAATCAATCAACCAATCATACTTATTAAAAGAATGCACAGAGTTAGCTTCACACACAACAAAAACTTCACCAGTGATTTCATCAGAAACATTATTGGCCTTTTCTTTTTCTTCATAGTATCTATCTCTGTTTTCTCTTCTAGGTTTCCTATAATCTTTTATATAGTGACCTTTTATACCGCAATTATAACAACGTCTCTCTTTTGTTTTATCTTCTTTATAGGTGTTCTTCCTAGGTCTAGATTTGCTTCTACTGTTATTCTGGGTTTTACTCCTACTCCTGCTTCTACTGTTATATCTAGAGTTTGAATTTATAAACTTAGACCTCCCTCTAACAAAATTAACCTCATGCTGATTTTGACTGGGTTTATTAGCCTTTCAATCCATCTCCTTGCTTTTTAATCCATTAACAACTGTTTCAAAATTCACACTGTCCCTACCGTATTTAATAGTAGCTTTAACATCGGAGTAGGTTTCAGGAATAGCATTAAACAGAACTATAGGAGAATACTCATCTATGTTTTTGTCACCAGTAAGTTTAATATCTTGGTATCAATTTAGTAAAATTATCAAGGTTTTCGTCAATGTTTTTCGACAAATTGAGTTTATATTTGAAAATTTTTTCTAACAAAAACAATTTACTAGGTAGAGAGGTTTCTGTATAAAGCTCTTCTAATTTTTCCCATAGACCTTTTGAAGAATTTTGTTCACCAACTTTTCGAAAACAGTATCAGACAAGTTGAGAATAATAGAGGAGTAGGCATATTCATCATTTTCTTGTTTCTTTTTTTCTGAAACATTATCCAAATATTTGCCATCAATGGCCTTAAAAACTTTTTGTTGAATAAGAATACCCTTCATTTTTTATTGCCATATGAAAAAATCACTTTTACCATCAAAAGGTTATAGGTTACAACCGGCCATTTTAAAGAAAAAATTTTTAAAGAAAAGAGCACGGGTTAAAAGAAAAATTCAGAAGTTTAGAAAGTTAAAGTACCAGATTTTAGGTCTTAATCACACAATAAATTCTCAAGGCAGTTCACAAGGGAAATACGAAGGAAATCACACAGAATGAACATATAATAGACAAACTTTCACAATAATGAAAAATATCATGAGATCACACGAGATATAAGAATAATAAACTGGTTGTTAAGATATCTCACACAGATAATAACATATCACAATGATAATAACCAGAAGATAACACAGTAATCAACAGATCTCAAGAATATATCACAAGGATAATGGACAGATCACAAAGAGATATCAGAGATAATGAACCAATCACAGAGATAGTAATGAATAGATCTCAGAGATAACGAGTCCGAGGCTTATCCACTCTTAGTCCCTTCCAAATACCCGACGACCTCAAGGGTCCGGCCAAGAGGGATATAAAGGGGATTATAACTGCAGAAAAATTGCAAAAATAATATATCAACATATTATAACTGTTATAATGACAGTATAGAAATTTCAGAAAATAAGAGAGGAGGGGTTTAAAATTACCACCACCAAGGCGCAGCACGGATCAGAATGATGCTCTGATACCACTGTAGGGTATAAACCCTCGTGGTATTTCATTTTACACAAAGACCTAACCAAACTATTACAGAATATTTGGAGTACGAAACTCCTTAATATTACAGGCCAAAAATAAATTACAAATCTAGATAAACAGTAACTGAAAAATAACGAATAAATGAATAAGAAAACTTTGTTTGAAAATGACTCAGGATAATGCAAAATTCAAATAATATAGGGACACGGTCACAAAGATACCGAACCCAAATCAATCGAAACCAAAAGTCCACAGTTGCACCTCAACTCACAACAAAGCCTCAGATCACAGAGATCACAATAGTCACCCACCACTTACGTTCACTTAAAACTCAGAGATTAGGAGAAGAAAATAGATTTCAGTGTATGTAACAAATGAGACGAAGACTCCTTTTTATAGTGCTACAGACATAGACAAGAGAAGGGGAAGTTTTGGGTGGCTTTCCAAAAGCCATTGAGTTGGCTTTGGAAAGCCACAATAATCATCGGTGGCAAGATAGAAGAGAGATAGCCATGGCAGTGAGAGAGAGTGAGAGCAGACGGTAGAAAATAGAAAAAGAGATGGAGAGAAGTGATAGATTTAGGGTTAGATTTAGATATAAATATAAGATAAACTGAGTCGGATTAGAGTAGTGGGTCGGATCAGATCAAGAGCATCCAAGTAGACTTTATCCAGTTGATTTGGACTATCAAATGGATTTGAGTTTTGGGCCACATTTTCCAACATCAAGTATGGAGGATGGGGCTTATGAATGTCGCGATGATGTTACACCGAGTGGGGAATTATTTGTCAATGAAGTTGACTTTTTAAAACGACCTACGGGTATGAAGCGACACAGATTTTACATTTCCACGGCTGGCGATCGGGTAGGTGCATGATATAAGCGTGAGGTGGCATGACGACCAACCGCAGCCGGGGCCCATGCATAGACACTCGTGAATCTGACGGCTGAGAATTAGTCTGCTTTAGGTCAAACATCGTGCGGCCATTACATGTTTCCCTTTCAGCTTCCTTTCTTTCCGGCTACCATTTCCTTTTAGCTTTCTTTCATGACTAAATAATTGAAGATAAATTACAATCACTTTTATTATATTAAAAATTATAAATATTCACTAATTTTTACGTTCATCTAACAATAAATCAATTTATTAAGTTTTTATTTAATTATTTAGTAAATTAATCAAAATATCTTTTTAATTATAATCTACAAATTTTTATATTTTTTAGAATTTTTTAAAATATTTCTATGAATTAATATGCCTTATGGATTATCGATTTTACCCATCTTTAAAATTTTTGTATATTTTTTCATTTTTTTTAAAAAAATATAATCAACTAGGATAAAGCAGTAATGTCCATCTCAACGTTGAGGGACTTCGTAATTTTTACCCCTAATTTGAGCGATATGTTTGTAATTTTTTAAATAACGAGAAGATATTTATAGTTATGGTAACATCAAGAGCGTGAGCTGTAATTTATCCAATAATTTTATAATCTGTATAATTTCAATATGAGTAAAAGGAAAAATAAGTTTAGTTTAATTCACATTTAAATACTTTCTCTGAAAAAAAATAAATTCTATTTACGTCTAAGTATTTGAAATAGAAATTTTGTTATATAATCTATGAAAATGTAGACAGGCGTTCCACATCGATTGTGGAGTTTAAATAATTTATAAATTTTATTTTTTAAAAATAAATTATAAAATTCATAAAAAAATCAAAATAAATAATATTTCATACAATATAAAATCGATTGAACAACAAATCAAATCTTTATATAAAAAAAAATATATATATATATATAGATATGGATATGGTAATGTAGAGAGGCACGAGTGGCACGATCTGGGTTTTATATATTTAATTATTTATAATAAGAATAATAAAAGAAAGGAGCCCCCACCCACCATTTCCACACCTTTCGCCACTACTACTTCCTATGACTTGAACAATTTATAGGTCACCCACCACTTCTCTCCCCACAAAAAACACACACAAATATACACTCATACATTAAGTATTTTATTAAAAAAGATTATTTACTCAATACAATTTGAATAAATCATCTAATTACAAATAAGGGTGTTTGTAATATTTTCTACTTTAGTAATGGGAATTATAAAAAAAATAAAAATTACGATAATTTTGGCTTAAAACAACTTAATCTAGTCAATTAAAAAAAAAAAGACGTAAAAAATATTCTTTTCATCTTATTTTCAATAATAGTTTCAGATGATCTCCATCGTTCGTGATGTGGGGGCATACAGACGGATGTCGAGTTGCAAAGAGGTTCATCATCCAACATTAAAAATGGTAATGTTGGATATAATTCTGAGCTTGCTGATTTTGAAAAAGTTCCAAGTAATACATCTATCTACCTATCTATCTATACTTTTTTAGGGTTAATTACACTTAAATTTCTTTAAACTACGAAATTATATTTTCCCCCCAAAAAATTTCAAAATTATACTTACACGATTACACTGCCTTTGAAAAATTCACTGTTTATATTTGACCTCATTTCATTAGGGTTTCAACAAAAAATGCTGACATTAGCAAAAATATTATATATAAAATTTTAAGTTTACACCTCATTTAACATTATCATGTAATAATTTAGCGTAGACATTTTTCATCAAAACTCCAATGAAAGGGTATTAGGTGTAAACGAAGAATTTTCAAAAGGGGTGTAACTGTAATTTCAAAATATTTTTGGGGGAAGTATCATTTTCACATTTTTTTAGAGGGGTCTAAGTATAATTAATTATTTCTTTAACATTAAATTAATCAACCAATACTTTAATATACTAATAACAGTAAATAACAAATTATAATAACTCTTAATTCAATAAATACATCAATATGACCGTAAATAAATTACAAATACACATAAAATATGATAAACATCCATACTCATAACCTCGAATTTTCTATCTATACTAAACATGAGGGGAATAGAATAACTATCCTCTCATGCACCATGTTATGTTAGTTTCATTTTCAGTTCTTTTTTTATTTTTTTCAAGAAAGTAATTAATATAAAAATATATTTATTTATACGTTATTATGTTAAAAGTATATTAATTTAATATTACAAATTCAATATAAAATATAATTTTATTAATTAATCCAAATTCATTTTCATTTCAGACGAAAACCTAAACAGGATTAAAAATACATAATTTCCACTTAAAACTAGCAAAATATAAACACAAACAAACAAATAATTCCCATTTAAACTTTTTTAAACATACATTTTGTATAATTAGTTAAAAATTATTTTAATAATGAAAAAATTATCAAATGAGTACATATAAGTATTTTAAATTTACATTAAATAAATTCAAGCACACAATATTTAAGTAAGGTAAAGTTACCTATATGCATTAGTGTTGACATCTTCCAATTATTGTTTAAAAGAAAAAAGATAAATTACATTCAACTCTCCTAAAATTTGTATTATATAGATATTTCTTTTTTGTTTTAAAAAATATCAATACTTCTGATATTTGATAAAATTATACAATTTTTGGATGGGGGCTTGGAATTATTAATTTTACTATTTTGTAGTTTTTTTAAAAAAATAAAAAAAAATACTAAGAAAAACTGGACGGGATGGATGGAAAAAATTAAAGATTGTAAGAAAATTGCTCACTTAGTCCTCAACAAAACATACATAAAAATTTAAAAAATAAATAAAATTATAATTCATAATTTACAATGATAACATAAAAATTTAAAAAATAAATAAAATTATAAATCATAATTTATAATGATAATTTGGTCAATTCATTAGGAAAAATGATTTGAAACCTTATTGGGATGAATAGATTTGGCTAGTTGTTGAATGACCCAAAAAATCATAAGGGTATTAATAATTTTTTATATAATAAAAAAGTATTTATAGATTTATTAATTTTTAAAAGAGCTAGTTGTAATTTATATAAATAAAAAAAAAGAAAAAGAAAACGGATATAATAAACATCCATTGCTGAAGGCCTCATAGGCCCATTACTTGGGCGGACTACAAATTTCAGTACTCCAATTTGGGTCCATCTCAACAATATCCAAGAAATAAATCAAGCACCATCATCATTTTTATTTTTTAAAAAATTTACCTCTTTAATAAAAACGGAATAGTTTTTATTTTTTTATTTTTTTTTATTGGGGTGCATTTGGTTTGATAATTAGGTGGTTTTCACTTTTCACTGCCCAAAAAAAAAAAAAAAAAAAAAAAAAAAAAAGGATTGATTATACTTTTGGTCACTATATTTTGTGTCAAAATCGATCTTAATGCCTAAATCTTTTGAGGTATGGTATTTGTTCTCTAATCTTTGTAAATTATTATTATAATTTTGGTCCATAAATATTTTCAAACACAACAAATAAGTATTCTCAATCAAGGAAACCTCACTCGTTGACAATGCCTTCTGGCAAAACATACTACAAGGTCTAATCAATTCAAATACAGATGAATTTGTGTGAGTACATTCATGTTGAATCTGATATTTTGTACACTAAGTGTATGAATAATTACTTTATACCCTTTTTATTTTTAAAGAAAATAGTATTTAGCAATCATCTGACTACATGGTGTATTAAACTGGGCGTAACATCTACAAAGACCGTACATTCAGCACTTGATTACAAGAAGTCATTTCTCATTTTAGTAGAATTGTACTGATGAACGCAACTGATACGGGTTTGAGCCAACCTACTTCTGAGGAGAACCCAATTATTCATCCAACCCAGGTGTCAAGGGCTGCCCGCATACTTGGCACCCTTAACGCGCACTTCAGCCACTCAATCGTTTTACATGGCCGATCAATCAACCTTCACGAACAGACGATGGACATCCGCAGTCTTAGAGTCCCAGGAGTTGGTCTTTTACTGCTTTGTTATTTATTTTCTATTGTTTAGATTGTTCAGGGGGACGTTACACCTCCTGAGGTGCAATTTTCAGGTTTTTTATTATCTAGTGTAGACAATAGGATTTATTTTTTTAAGCCTATTATAGGGGGAAATGAGTTCAAGAAGCTTCGTTTAGAAACGTGTTAGAGTCCCCCTCAAGGCGATCCCCTTGCTCTAGCATCGTTGTTTACTGTATACGCACTTTTCAGCAATAATACAAGCTCCTTTCTGAAATCGCATGTGCAATTTACTATTGCGTGATTTGTTCCTCCCTCTTGTGATTCCTTTCAGTGCGCTGCGTTAGTGTCGAGCGGAGGTGTGCGGAGATTGGCGGACGTAGTTAGCGGACTACTAGCCACACGTTGCACTTTGTGGAAGGCGCCTCGTGAGAGGTGGTATCAGAGCCTCGTGCTGAGATGGGCCGAGGCGTGCGAATACTGCTGCTGCGAAGGTGTCGGGGCAGGATCCAGAGAGCCCGTGACACGCAGCTTCATCTAGCGAGAGAGTTGAGAACTCGGAAAACGGACACTCCCGGTTGGCTGAATTGGAGGAGAATGTCTCTTCCCTAAAATCTGAAACACGGTATTGAATTCGGAGTTTGACGAATGTCGGCAGGTAATTCAGGAGATGGCTGGCGTCTTTGGAGGCGACGGCATTGCCGATATGCAGTGTGATATGGAGCAGATATCTATTTAGATTGGTTTGCTCCAGCGTGCAGTGGGTAGCACGCCTATTGTTGCTCATGACCCCGGTGCTAGGCTTCTAATTCCCGAACCAAAGGCCTATAGCGGTGCTCGTGATGCGAAGGAGGTCGAGAACTTTCTCTTTGACATGGAACAGTACTTCCTTGCGGCAGACGTGCGAGACGAGGCAAGGAAGGTGTCGATTGCAACCATATATCTGACTAGTGACGCAAAGCTGTGGTGGCGAACCAAGTATGCGGAGATCCAGGCCCATGAAGTGCAGCTTGATACGTGGGCTCTTCTACGGGAGGCGATCAGAGAGCAGTTCTTCCCGGAGAATATCGAGTACAATGCCAGGCGGGTATTGCGAAAGCTTGAGCATACAGGTTCCGTGGGGTTATATGTGAAAGCTTTCTCAAGTTTTCATATCTAGTGTAGACAATAGGATTTACTTTTTTAAGCCTATTATAGGGGGGAATGAGTTCAAGAAGCTTGGTTTAGTGACGTGTTAGAGTCCCCCTCAAGGCGATCCCCTTGCTCTAGCATCGTTGTTTACTGTATACACATTTTTCAGCAATAATAAAGCTCCTTTCTGAAATCGCGTGTGCAATTTACTGTTGTGATTTGTTCCTCCCTCTTGTGATTCCTTTCGGCGCGCTGCGTTAGTGCCGAGCGGAGGTGTGCGGAGATTGGCAGACGTAGTTAGCGGACTACTAGCCAAACGTTGCACTTTGTGGAAAGCACCTCGTGAGACCAGGTGAGCGCTTGGAGTAGACCAACCAAGTGAAGGAAGTTAATGGTTTAGACGAGTGGCCCCCAACAAGAGGGTTGCTAAACCTGCAAGGTTGCAAGAGTACTACTACTAAAATAAAGATTGAGATAGGACAAAAGTAGTTGCTGAAAATATATTTAGTAATATAAGATTATGACATCTGTTAATAGATCCTAGAAATAGTAAATGTATTAATCTATGCTGGAGCAATGAGAAAATGCATACTTCATTTTGACAACAAAATTATCCTTTCTCCCTCCCTCGCCGTAATTCCCTCCTCAAATTGGGAATTGACCATAAACTCTAAATCTTATCATTGGTGCTTTCATTGCATCAGTCGACTAAGGAGCTTGAGGAGGCTATTCTCGTCCTAATAGAGCGACTTACTGAAATTCATATATCTATGCAACACTGCCACGAAACCTTGGTCATCGCCATGGCAAAACTTCAACATCAGATTGCTTCCCTTTCTATTGCTCAGGTCATATCCCCCCCCCCCCCCCCCCCCCTCCCCACCTAGCCCTCCTTGCCCTACTCCACTTTCCCCCACTTCCCCTAAGGCCCTTGATGATCGCCTACTACACTAGGCAACACCATTGCCACCTACTCATGCCCTACTTGCTGCCCACACTTCCGTGGCCTTGCTGGTGTCAAGCCAAGTAGTTGAGAAAAATATGTGAATAGTATGTAGAATGAGTTCCAAATTCAAAACTACAAGTTATCTTTAAGATAACCACTATACATACATATGCACACTTTGTGCACTACTAAGACATCATGTCCTTCTCATATGGAGGAGTTGAGACTCCCTCTCAACTATCGACCTTGGACTTTGATTCTAGCCATGGACCGATTTTGACAGGTCTTGATTTAATTAAATTAAATCAAGTCCAATCAATATCCATAAATTTCAAATGGATCCAATTAATTTAAAACTATATAAAAATCAAAAGGTTTATTTAATCCAATTAAATAAACATAAGTCCAAACTCGATAAATTAATCTAATTAATTTAAAGGTATTAAGACTAAAATTAATTAATTTTTGGGCCATCCATACAATGGACTTTCTCAAATAAATGATGCAATCATTTATATTTTTCTTGAATTAATGTAATCCAATTAGATTAATTCGTTTCTTCTAGGATTAATTCCAAAATTCATTATACCGATTTCATAATGATTTGTTTGTGACTCTTTAGGTTCACCCTAAACTAGACTTAATTTTTTCTAATTTAATTAATTACTTCCTGTTAAATATTAACACTACAAAAAAAGGTAGGACTCATCATCATGTTAATATAATTGAGAAAATGAATGTATGAGATGAACCTTTTGAATAGGGCGGGTCTAACTCCAGAGTTTTAAGATGGTGTTGCTACATTTACATAATAGGCCAAGTCTCAACATGCATATATGGACGGGAGAAAATTAAGTGTCCTTGTCGGAAGTGCAAAAATAAAGTTTTCAAAACCACAAACGAGGTAAATTTTGACTTGTTTATGAAAGATTTTATGCTAGAGTATTATAATTAGACTTCTCATGGCGAGGAGAGGGTGCATGAGTATTTTGAGGCCATCACCGCGGCCCCATTGCAAGAGGAGCAAAACTCCCGTTTCTCATATTATGGAGGGTTTCGGTACGCCTTGGGGTGATGCAAAATAGATGGATTATGTGCAGAGGATGGATTTTGATACCGCGGAGCCAGCTGTCTGATCTTCTAATTATAACTAGGATGGTGTGCCTGATGATGGTACAAAGTTGTGTCCTACTAATGTAAGACCTAGTTCATATTACGGTGGGGGCCCTATGATTATGTGTCTAGGCTGGCAGATCAGTTTTATGATGTAGTAAATACTGCCAAGCAGTCGTTGTGGAACGCTTGCACCCAATCTCAATTAGGGGTTGTAGCTGATTTGGTGAATATCAAGACCGAGCGCCATATTTTTCAGCATATATATGATCGAATATCGCAGTGGGCTGATCATATATTGTGCCGCGACCACAACCTGCCCCAAGATTACTATAGTATAAAGAAATTGATAAGAGACTTGGGTTTACTTGTTGAGAAGATTGATGAATGCAAGAATGGTTGTATGTTGTACTAGAAGGACGACATTGATCTGGACTAATGCAAATTTTGTGGAGAAGCTAGGTACAAGCCGACTAGGGAGCAAAATCCTAATCGTAAGAAGACACCGTATTCTATTCTTAGGTACCTGCTAATTACCCCTCAACTGTGGAGGTTGTATGCTTCAGAAGCAACTGTTGAGAAAATGACATGGCATGCCAACCATCAGACGGAGGAGGGATCCATGTGCCATTCGTCTGATGCAAATTATATGGAGGCATTTTAACTGAATATATCCCGATTTTGCAGCATGTAGATTGGGTTTGTGCACAGATGGGTTCGCACTGTACGGGCAGTACGATTGTACGTACTCATGTTGGCCCATTATACTTACACCGTATAATTTTTCCAACGGGAATGTGCATGAGTTCTGAATATATATTCCTGATGATGGTGATCCCTGGTCCTTCCAATCCGAAATGTCTGATCGATGTTTACCTAGAACCGCTGATCGAGAAGTTGCAGAATTTATGGCATGTGGGTGTACTAAAGAATGAGACATTGCTAATGTGTGCCTCGTTGATGTGGACTGTGAACAACTTACCCACTTATGGGATGATGTCTGGATGGAGTTCCGCAGGTGTTATGGAATGTCCAGTTTGTCTGAAAGACACACGTACATTCTACCTGCAGAATGATAGGAAGACATGCTACTTTGATTACCATAGACAGTTCCTCCCCCCGGACTATCCGTACCGTAGGAACAAGAAAACATTCACTAAGAACCGAGTAGAAAGGAAGGTTGCACGACCAAGATTGATGGGAGAGCAGATCTGCCAAATGAGTTAAAGAGTTTAGTCTTGCGGTTGAAGTGCCGTTGTCACTCCCTGATGGGTACAGTAGTGAGCATAACTGGAGAAAGAAAAGCATATTCTAGGAGCTCGAGTACTGGTCGACAGATTTTATATGACACAATCCAGATGTCATGCACATTTAGAAGAATATGTTTGACAATATATTGAATACCGTGTTGGATGTAAAGGGAAAAATGAAGGATACTTTGAATGCATGAAATGACCTCAAGATCATATATAATCGACCAGAGCTTAAGTTGGACGACAAGAGGCCGAACGTGATGCCCAAAGCCGTATATACCCCAACCAAGGAGCAGAAGAGGAGGTGAATTGATTAGTCATCTGAAGTTTCTAATGGTTACGCATCTAATTTGGCCCGTTGTGTCGACATGAAGGAGCTGAGGCTTCACGGCATGAAGAGTTGTGATTGTCATGTATTCATGCAGAAGTTGATCCCGATTGCCTTCCATTAAATGCTTCCTCAGCTAGTGTGGAGTGCGTTGATAGATGTCAGCCTTCTATTCCAAATTCTATGTTCAGCGACGCTCGATGTGAACAAGGTATAAGAATTGGAGGTTAGTGTCGCAACTATCTTGTGCAACCTCAAAATATATTTTCGCCAGCTTTCTTCGACTCAATGGAGCACCTAATTGTTCACCTGCCACATGAAGCGCACATGAGAGGAGGGGTTAGATTAGGTTCTATATATTTTTTTTATTTTTGTAATTAAATAGTTTTTCATATTATATAATATTTTTTCTTAATTATTCATGTTTCATAATGTTTATTATATTTTTTATATTTATTCAATTAATTAAATTCATAAATAAATTAATTAAAAATTCATTAAATTAATTTATTATATATGAAAATTTATTAAAATGTATAAATTTATTTATTTATTCAAATTTATTAAATATATTAATAAATTATAAAATATTAACAAATTATAAAATTTAAAAATTAGAAATAAGTTTAGAAATGATATAGAAAATATTACAAATTTAAATACATAATTGTTCCAAATACCGTTACTAAAATAATTCTACACATGTGTTCTTAAACTGGACAGACCGTTCCAAATACCATTGCTACAACCATTTGAAACAAGTATTCCTAATTAGTGGTTAACCGTTCCTAATATCATTAATAAAATCGTTCTACAAACGTGTTCCTAATTAAGACAAATCATTCCTAAATCAGCTGTCGTGTATAGTTCCAAAACATGTTCCTATATTTATCACCAATACAAATAAAAACAGTTCCAAAATTCAAGTACGAGTATTACAAAGTCCATTCCAAAAGTTCCCCGACAAAATTTATTCAGTTATTCCAAAACCTGTAAAAACCATCCCAATTCGAAAAAAAGAATTGGACAAATCAATATTTGGAACGAATTTCAATGACAGTTACAGTTACCGTCCAAAATAGGAACAATTTTGCGGTAACCGTTCTGAAATTTTTGTAATGCCGTCTTTAAAGACTGATTTCGAACCGTCTGAAAATTATTTCAAAATCCACTCCAAATAAGTTTTGTGTCTTGAAAACCGTTCCAAACACAAAAAACGATTCCAAAACCCACCCCAAATCCTTCATTTTTTTGTAGTGAAATTCCCATCACCGCGGGTGGCCGTCTAGCAACGTCCATGGCACTAGAGACTAAGTGAATGTTGGCGTGAACATTTAGACTCCTGAGTTTCATATAGGTACGATCCTTCCGTTGACCATCTCCATGCGTTAGTCTATGGCATAGAATTGGGTGACGGTTCCCATCCTGGACCAAGCAACTATGCTGAATACTCGAGATGCATTTACTCTATTGATCGACATAGGAAACCAATCCCTATTCGATCAATTGATGTGGCCATAGACTTAGAGAGGTTAAACCATCTCAGAGCGCATATGAGACATATCATGTTATATACTGATTTCATCCTCACTACATACTCCAACTACACTGGACAAGGCTTATAACGTCCATATCGAAGACAGTCATTTCACGCTAGATCCAAGATATAATCATCATATGCATGCGAATGACATGATTTCTCAATCCGAGGACTAATCTTGTAATATTGGAGTCGAGAATTCAAGTCATACCAACCAAGATTACAAGGATTTTATATGATGATTCGTGCGAGTCAATTCAATCAGTTAACAACCTTGTCAACTAATCCACTAAAATTACATAAACATCCATCGTCTATCGCCGGTGAAACACGGCACTCATCCAATAAATACAATACTTAGTGCAAATCTATAGGACTCTCAATGTCAGTCTTGAGATCTTCGACTTGTAACCTTTCAGACCAACCCTCAAAAGTTGATTTCATAGCCGTCATCCAATATGCATACCAACTACATGGGTTATCCAATTAGTCTGGGGGCATTTGTTGTAATGTTAAAACACCGTTCAACATAAATAGTAAACACAACAAATACATAGTAATACAGATGAATGCTTGCAACATTCATCAAGATAATATCAAATTTATAAAGATTGCTAAATGGTTTCCAAAATTGCCAATCCAATTGACTTTTTGGCCACCTATTCTAACAATTTCCCCCTAGACCTAAATCCAATCACCCATATTCCTTAGACCTAGCTATCTGAGCTTGAGCAATCTACGATACCGGTTTCGTATCATGGGTCTACCATATTTTTTGCCAAAATGACGCGGTCCAACCGTACGTCAACTCTTCATACTATTCCTCCAAGCAGATGTTGGCGTCTGAGAATTTTTCTTGGATCTGTAATTAGATCTTGGCCTTTTTTGCTTGTACCATTGCCTAGTTGTTATCCTTCAAGGTAACTATTGGCTCGATCGTGCTAGGATCCACACCCAATTATTGGATGTGAGTTTTCATCCAAACTACTTCTTGAGCAACTTCTAAAGCCACTATATATTTGAATTCCATAGTGAAAACCATTGTGGTATCCTGCTTTAAACATTTACAAGCCACCACATCATCATTAAATCTGAATGTACATTCAAATTGAGACTAGTAATCATTCACATATAACTGGAAGCTAGTATCATCATAGCCTTACAGAATCAACTCTACATTGACTTGCATCAAGAGCGCTTCTTTAATCCTTATTCAGGTACTAAAGAGCAATCTTGACTGCTACACGGTGCCTTCTCAGTATACTCCCGATATCAGCTGTTATGCTCAAAGCACATACAACATTCGGCCTAGTGCATTGAACAACATACCCATGTTGTCTACGGTAAAGACATAGGGGATGTCAATCATCTTTCTAAGTTTCTCCTCAGTCCACAAAGATTAAGTCTTGGACAACTTATCACTGTGATAAGGAAAGGAATTCAATTTCTTCATGGAGAATTGCGTGAATATTGTTCGTGTTTTAGTGTTTCCTGACATCTATCATCCCAAATGAGTAAAATATTACACACTTAAAACACAAAATACTTGGAACACAATGACACTCCTACTGACCCTAAAGCCCGTTATTGACCGAGTCATACTTTGTATGAGCTCGTCAAAATGAATATTCCAGCCTCATGAAATTCAAACCTATTTTGAATTTCATGATGGATCTATGGCTCCAAGCCATTGATCTAAAACCAATGTCTAACATCGCTTCTCTTTTTACCTTTAATTATAATCCAATTGACTGATTAGACACAGAAAACTATACATCTTAGGTATTTAAGGAATATAGCCAGCAAAATTAAGACGATTGCAGATGATGTTTGCACTATTCTACATAAAATCTGCACAAATCAGACGCAGAGTCTGATTTGTCTCCCACTAGTCTCTTGACTTGTTCAAGACTTTCTCACATGCTAAAGAACTTTGTAAGATAGAAGCTTGCCAAATCATATCTTATACGGCAACTGACCACTGTCCCCATACTCCTTATCAACACCCTCATCAATATTTTCACCCTCATAAACCCCACACTCAACACCCAAAGGTTCCACACTAGCCCCAACCTCACTTCCCACCTTTTTGGTTAACCACAATAAATAAATCAAATTCATCTCTATTTTGGTTTCCATCCAGCATATGCAACACATCTTGGCCATTTTTCACATGCACTCTCATGACACTACCAGGCATACTACAACTGAGGCTAAGATTACTGCTTTGTATCCAATGCATATCACAAATATCTCAATGTAAATTCAAATAGCTATACTTATGTCCGTGAATGAGGTATAGCTTAACCTTTTGACCCATATAATGCACCACAACGAAAAACACCTTGTCATCCATACCCACATATACAATAAATTAAAAAAAAAATTAAAAACACCTCAAAATAATAAAATTAACAAAAATAAAAAAAAAATGAGTACAGTAATATAACCAAACTACTTGAACTTAATATAACAGAAAACTATAATAATGTAAAACAACAAACACAATAATATAACTAAAACCAGAATTGATGCTTGAGTTCTAACAGATCAACTTCAAAACCCCCGATTTTTGACCTAATAATATAACTCACATTTGGGTTTTTTTTTTTTTTTTCAAAAACTGAAAACGAACACAAAATAAGAGATAAAATAACATAAAAAAAAATTCATACCTCATTTATCATTTAGATATTGTTCCAAAAAGCAAAAACAAAAAAATGCAGATTTCAAGTTCTTTTGAATGAACTGAGAAAAAAACACCCTTTTTGTGAGTAAAACAAAAACAAAACATAACTTAATTCCATATGTAATATTTATCATTTCCATCAAAACATTATCACTTGGATAGTGACGAGGGTAATTATTAAATGACCAAAATATCCTCATTTTTTTAAAAGATTTTACTGTTAATGGCAGGATGCACGCGTGTATATTCGGGTTGCGTCGCCTGACCCGGGTCTATGGAGTCAACCCATCTATCCAGCCGTTAGATTGTGTGACGTCAGAGCATCCAGATGACGCCACGCCCCGGTCCATGGAGTCAACCCGTCTATCCAGCCGTTAGATTGTGTGACGTCAGAGCATCCAGATGACGCCACGTGTCACACGCCCATGCGGTACTGTACTACTATATATATTCGCATTTATAAATATTTCAGCAGGCTCATTTATTACTTTTTCTTGATCTCATTCGTCCTCATTTGATCGCTTTCGACCCCACATTTCTAACTTAACCATCAGAGGCCCTTCGCTGGGGGGCTATCCAACTAGTTTTACGTTTGCTCTGTTGTCAGAATTCACTAAAAAGAAGTTCGAAAGAAGGATTCAGCGACTCGATCCAGGGACCAAGATCAGCGGCCCGATCCAGATTTTGTACGACCTACATCAGATAGAGTATTTTTATCTGGTGTCTCCAAAATAGACAAAATGCTGCTATCTCTACACAACCACAACTGTGAAAATGAAAGAAAAAAGGTGAGAAGATGATGACAAGCAGGGATTTCTCTTGTTTGTTGCTTCGTCTTCTCATATGACCCGAGAACGAAGAAAAACACACAAAAAGGCCTTTAAGTCCTTGTGCTTCTGAAGATATTTTTATTTATTTAAATTATTTTATTTTTTAAATTTGCTAAGGGTACTATTAACCTTTCCTACAACCATCAACTGGCTACATAATTATTTCTAATTCTAGGGGCATTGATAATTTTTTAAACAATATGGTGGTATCAATAATTATGGCAAACTGTAGGGAGAACTGATGTTATTTACCCTAAAGATTAAGGGTAATTTATAATGATTTTTCTCATTATTTGAAAAATTATTAATACCATATTAAAATTATAAATATCCTAATAAATACCCTTACAATGAGCTATTACAAGAGAATATTGATAATTTCAAGAAAGTATTTATAATTTTTTAAATAATTATAAATATTTTATTATTATAATAAATTTTAGGAAAGTTCATTTTAGGTTATCCTAATTAAAATATGCCCGTAATCTATCATCTCCACAAAGGAATAGGTGACTGGGTCAAGATGACGTGGCACACTAAATCTATACTAGGTTTTTGTCCCTCCCCACTTGGATGTACTAAATTAGAACTGAATCTTAGGTCATTTTCACTTTTATTTAAAATTATTATATCGTTAAAAAATAATTGAACACCCAAATAAATGTTTTTTTTTTTTTTCCTAAAATCAAGTTGATTGAATGAGACTGCCCAAAAATTGTGAGCCAAGTTCTGCTTTGATCAGCCAAACCGACCACCTTTTCCTACTGCGCCTAAAATTTGCACAGACATTCTAAGTGAAAATTCATAATACAATTTAATGTTTAGTTGGACAGCTGTCTAAAGTGGTTGATCTTGTTACTATTAGCATGATACTGTAATGGTTAAATTGCTAATTTTTTTTATTTGAATATTACGAGTATAATTTTTTTAAAGTGTAAAATTAAAAATATATTTTTTAACATGTATCAGGATGTAAAGAGGTATAAGGATAATTTAATTTAAAAAGATTTATTTGACCTACTGAGTAATGAGTCAATCGAGATTGATGCATTCTGGAATTGCACTAGCCCAAATGATTTTAGACTTAAATATAGAACTTGGGCCGAGTCGTATGAGGGTCTTGAAGAGAAAACCTATAGAAAAAAAAATTAGCACTTTAACGTTCAAGTTAGTGATGAATTTAAGATGAAATGAGTAAGGAAAATAAAGAACTTCAAAGAGAAATTCCAGTATGATGAATAACACTAAGAATTGTAAGAACTCGCGACATTATGTTGTAAAATTGCACAAAGATGGTTTTCTAAAGCAAGAGAGCCATCCCTATCAAGGGGTGGATCAAACCTGTATTTATAGAGAGTCCATATTGGGTAACCTCCTGAAATCTCGTGGAGGTTGGTTAGGATCTTGGAGTAAGGTTGTCTTTATCCGTTCGCTAGTAGGGCTTAGAGTTCCTTGGCCTTGAGAGTCCCAGGTTCATGAGGAGTCCTGCCGACATGGGAGTACCCCCTGCTGTGATTCCTTGAGCTACTGTGGTCCGAGCTGGCTATCCTGAACAACATGTGAGAGGAGTCACCATATAGGCCAACCCTCTAGGGTTAATCACATTGCTGCGCGTGGATTTTGGATTACGTTCAATGGGTGCCCTTCGGCCGTGTTCCTCCCTTTTAGGTTCATTTGGGCTTGGTAGACTTCTTAAGGAGGCTGGGCCCGAGCCTTTTCTGAAGGGTTGGATTGAATCAAGATGGGCCTAAACCCGCAATCCTTCATCTTGTGTTGCCTGGGCTAGTGGGCTAATCCACATGGGTCGTCCGTGGCGTAATCATCAGGGGTAATATGGATTTTTATTCAATTTTTTTGCTAATGTCAACAAATTCAATAAATTTTGGCTAATGAAGGAATCTATTTATTAGATTAAAATAAATATCAATGGTACTAGATATAATTTTTTAAATTTCAAAAAGGACAATACAATTATCTCCTTTTTTAAAGATGTAGAACTGAAAATTCTAGACAGTTATTGTTATGGACTGACAGTGACCGAGTTATAATTTTAATTCATGAATGTTTGATTCTGTCACGAGTTATAATTAGAACAATTTTAGCTAAAATTAATCGATCGCAATTGTCATAGTGAATTTTATCTGACCTAATATTTTTTATATAGAAAAAAAAATGGTTGATCGAGGTAGTAGTTTTCAAAGTTTAAATGGGTCAAAATGATATTTTTTCTTTTTCACTAATTTTGCAGCAAATTGAGATAGGCAAAGCGTCAATAACGATTGAAGATAAAGAGTTTGCGTGATATATAAATCGACTCATTTTCCTAGCAAGCCATTGTTACAACTCGCATGACATCGAAGCAAACAACACTTTCACACAATGGGGCGTCGATCGTGTGGCTAGCCACATCATTTGGCGTCGCCATTAGGAACGAGGCCATGTGCTTGTTCTAAGCGCACTTCTGAAGGGTTAATGACGTAGCCAAAGCGTCTCCCTTCGGCTGTCAATAAGTTTGGCCGTCAATCATATCCCGAGCCACATCATTTGGCATTGTCAGTGGGAACAAAATCATCTACTTGTTCTAAACCCCTCGTCTAGTGGTTAATTGATGTAGGCAAAATATTTCACTTTGTTCGCGAACGAAGAATTTGAGTGACTTATAAGTCTCAATAGCTCCTCTTCTTAACGACGCATATTGTTAAAACAAAATTTTAAAACTTATATAAAATCAAAATAAATAATAACTCACACAATCTAGCACCAACTACATCACAAACCACACCAAAATTCGAAATCATAATCCTAAATGCAAACTAACATATAATTTTGTACGTCTTTGAGATCGATGAATAACTAGTATTTTAGCAACTCGGGCTACTGCAGAGTCATTAAATCAATAAACTATCACCACTGCCCACTAAGCAAAGAGTTATAATTAATAACAATAGTATAATAAATAATAATATAATATATTTTAAATTGTGAAAAAATATTTATTATATATATTCATAGATGACGAACCACAATGGCTAATATATAAAGAAAAAAGGCATTTATCACTCACAAACGTCAGTTTGTTGCACTACTACACCAAATTTTTTGACATCAATAATAATTTTAAGTTTTTTTTTTTGGGAAATGTGATTTATTCGTTCATATATTTTTATTTATATTTATAATATATTTTAATATATAAAAAATATTTATTAGATACATGTAGAGACGGCGTGTCAAGACGGGTAGTATATATAATATTTTTTCTCAAAAAAATAATAAAAAAATATTACACTTCTTTCCCCTGAGATTTGGTATAATTACATATAGATTCCCTATGATTTGAAAAATTATATCTAATACCCCTGAAGTTACCCCTTAAGTTCATTTTCTAACAAATAAGTCCCTCCGTTAGTCAAAATTCACCGAATTTGACGATATTAACAAAAAAACTCAATAAAAAAATTCATATTTATTCCCGATTAACTTATTACTGATTTATTACATGTTAAATCCAAATCCTTATACATCTTTACATGTTAACATATGTGATGAGGTATCATTATAAGAGTAGGTTAATCACAAAATATTTGTTTAACCCGCAATAAGTCAATTAAAAATAAATATAAATTTTTATTCAAATTTTTTTATTAATATCAATAAATTTAATAATGACTAAAAAAGGATTTATTTATTAAATAAAAATAAATATCATAAACATTATATATAAGTTTTTTCAAACTATAAGAGTTGTGCATTATAATTCAAGCATCTAGTTTCAACTGGGCCACTGCCACAAAAGCAAATAACTACCACCAACTAATCATAACTTAATTCGGACATGATTCAAGACCACTAATACAACCAATTTCTCCACAAAAATTGATTCTCCCTTCCACTACTGCTACAGAAAATAATAATAATAATAATTTTTGAGGTACCAAATATTACATTTTTATCAGAATTTTTGTGTATTTTTTCTGGAGCGTAAGCAAAGAGCAGAATTGTGACTAGAAACAAACAACAACAAAAACTATGGCTAGCGATGCAGATTTGTCAGGTAATAAATCAGTTGTCACCCTCATCAGTTTTGTCTCAACCAATGGACATTACATGCACGATTCCTACTTTCCAGCAAAGATTTCATCTCTTCACAATTTCGTTACCGGAAATTTTAACTCAAATCGAGATTAATAGTACCCGAATCAATTATATGATAAGTAAAATACACTTATCATTTAATTAATATACAATTCAGGAAAAATGATAAATTACATAACAAGTATATCATACTTGTTGTGTGATTAATTTGATTCGATCAGGCTTGATTTGAATAAAAATAAAAAAAAATTAACTGTAAAAACAAAAATAATAGGCAAAAATGTCATTTATTAACTTCTATACACATCACAAAATCCTGAAAATGCCATAATAGCCTGACCATGTATGAGCAAAAGCTCAGGAGTTTTTTCCCCTATTTGCATCCATTCATATGATGCAACAAAACCAAGAACAACAAAAACATAAATCTTAGTACCATTGTTAAGGATGTTTTGTTTGTTTTTATTTTTCACGATACTTAGCAGATAACACAAGCATTTGGATTCTCTTCCATGCTGTGGTGATAGTAGTATGTGTTCATCGGCGGGTAGTACTGCCGGTACGGCATTATTGTGCCGACCACTAGTTCTTGTTCGGCCTTCTTCTCCTCCTCGCTCTTGGCTTCGTCTTTCTTCTCACCTTCCTTCTTGGGCTCGTCCTTCTTTGCTTCCTCCTTTCCCTCCTCTTTCTTGGCTTCTTCTTTCTTCGGCTCCTCTTTCTTCTCCGGCTCCTTGGCTGGCCCGACCGAGATGATGTCAGTCGGCCAATTCTTTTTCCGCAATTTGCTCACAACCGTCACTGGGTCAACCGTTCCAACCACGGTTAACTTCTTTGCTTTCATGTCGATGGTGATTTCATCAATTCCTATGACCAAAAAAGCCGTAAAATCAATCAAGTAAGCATATTTTGAACTCAATCCCAATCAAACAGAACCTCTTAGATCACTTAATTAGTAAATTCATAAGTTTAACATAGTCGTCATGAAAGCTTAAAATTTACAATAATGGTTGTTCCTACCAACGGCCATAATGATAAATGCCAAACCAGGAGAAGCGGGATGCATTTTTCAGTGAGTCCGCATCTATGCTCGACGACTTTACAGGCAAGATTACAATAACCGTCTTTCTTATTCACAGGCAAGATTACAATTTAATGCACGGATTCATAAGAAACAACTATGTCGCGCGAGGACTAATAAACACGTCCGACGCTTTACATTAAGTCTTCCGAATTCAAATAAATCATTAATGCCTAACCGATGAATGAGCTGTTCCTGACCATAACGTAAACACAAACCAAACAAAGAGGAAAAACGTAGCACTGCGATTTTCCAATGAACGATACTTTCCTTTTTGTCACGTAAAGTTACCTTTTATTTACCAAGTGATAATGCAAGAGCCACGTTCGTCCTTAGAGCAATTGAATATCGAATTATCTATTCCACACATTAGTTTCATTCTTATCTCTACATTACTCTCAAAACGCCGGCCCTAAGCAACATTGCGATATTTCAGTTTCATTTAAAGCTCTTCCAGCGAAAAATTAATCTATTTACGGAAAACTCTCGTCAAAAGCAGGTCTGGCGGACCGAACCAATCACACAGCAGCACTTACTATGTAACTGGTCAACATTCCTGAATTGTACAACAATCACATGGCAAGTGTATTACACTTACCGTGTAATTGGTTCAAGTCCGGCCATCCCCAGTCTGTACTAGAATTTCCCACTTTTTATGTTCTTGACTCATGCATTTTTATCTCCTTTTAAACTAAATAAATGTCAAGAAATATAGCAAAAAAATGTTTCATGGAATCCGATAATCGACTATGCAAATAGGATCAAACCGATGTAAAGACAGGCAACAATCTCTAACAACTAAATATATGTGAATCATAACATCCCACCAATTCATTTGCCTAAGACAATTAAAGTTCAGACAAAGATTGAACTAATTCATTTTTTCTTTTTTCAGAGAGTATTTGCAGAAGTTAAAAAGAGAAAAAAAAAAAAAAAAAAAGTACTACCTGAAAGAGTGGAGACCGTCTTCAAAGCCCTCCTCTTGTCTTTGTCTTCTTGCAAATCCAATTTCAACACAAACTTCTGTAAAAAAGAGAGAAAAATACACACAAACACACATATAAATGGTAAATGCAAAAATTCAAATTTAAACAAGAATCTTGGAGGAAAAAAAGGAAAAAACAAGTATCATCATGATCACTATGGTTACAGTCATCTAACTACACCCCATGAAAGTATAAAGACCATCAATGATCAGAAAAAATTACAAATTAACCCCAAAAAATCATAAAAATTCCAATAATAACCCAAAAAAAAACCGACAAACAAAGCCATACATATGATTTGTGACAACCCACAAAAGATTTTGTCCGAAGAAACAACATAAACAAGATCTTGGTCTCATTCAAACCAACAACCTATTTATTTAAAAAAGAATGTTTTAAACTGTAAAAAGAGAAAATACTCCATTAAACAGAAAAACTAAACCACAAAAAGAAATCCCATGAAGAATCAGAGCAAAAAAGGAAAGAGCTGCATGTAAAAAAAAGGGGGGGGTGGGGGGGGAACTCAAACTCAAATCACTCTGAAAAGGGGGGATTAAGAATCAAGAATCTAACCTTCATTTTCCTCCTGCTGTTTGTGGTCTGCTCAAAGAGTTTAACTACGCCTGTAAAACGTTGGATTCTGATCAGAAAACCAGAGAAAAAAGCAGGAAATATATATATATATATATCTCACTACTGTTCTACACTTCGAATAAAAAAGGGAAAAGAAGAGGGTGAGAGGAAAAGACAGAAGCGAAGAATTATGGGGTCATTTTAAAAAGAATCAAAAACAAAGAACCAAAACAATAAGAAAGAGAAAAAACAAAGTACTGCCCACTTCTCTCTCTCTCTCTCTATCTCTCTCTCTCACATATATATATATATATATGATATAGAGAGAGAAATGAATAGAAAATACAGACCAGTGCACGTTTCTCTTGAAGAAATGAGAAGACAGTCACCACACCACACTGAAAAACTACTGAGGCGGAGAGGGGGAAGAATTATTATATATAAAGCCCCGAATTTCTTTGAGGCTGTAATAAAATTACAGTTTAAACAACTGGCTCACAGATTTTCTGTTCCAACCCACACGCGCGCTTCTTCCGAGCGTTGCTTCACGTGTCCACGTGTGCGGCTAAGCTCATGCCACCTCGGATTCTGCATGCATGTGTCCATGCTGGAAAACCTTTTCACTTTTCTTTTTTGTGTGTGTTTTTGTGGCTTCGACTTCTCCATGCAAGCAATTAAAATTCAATTTATTGAAAATTATATGTTTGATTTTAATAATTATAAAAATATTATAACTCAAATCCAGTTTTGTCGAATCTATAACGATTATATATCAAATGCTTGTCAAGTAATTAATGTAAAATTAAAAAAAATAATCATTTACTTAATAAGTGTATTATATTTGCTCGACGATGATTCTATTCGGCAAAATTTAATATATCTTAAAAGTTTCTAGTAATTATTTTAATAATTAATCTGTAAGTACCATTTCTAAACACCAGAGTTGAAGTTAAACAGATCTTTTTGTGCATAAAAATAATTATTTTTGTATTATTATTTCTTTACTTGGAATTTATGTGATTAATTATAGTATTGTTGTAAGGATTCTTTGTCATGGAAAATAAAGATAAAAATTGCTAAAAAAGTACAAAGGGTAAATTACAACAACCTCTTCTAACATTTGCTATAATTACGAATATCTCTCATTGTTTGAAAAATTACCAATAATTCCCTAATTTTAACGGCTATTTAACAATTAGCTCATTCTGTCAGTCTCCATTAGGTTTTCATTTATTTTTTGTAGTGAACTGACTAAAATGTCATTATGGACTAAAAATTATATTTTTATTTATTTTTAATTTTTTTTTACTAAATGGATAATTTTTTTTTATAATTTTTTAATTCTTTTCATCCACTTTATTTGAATTTTTTATAAACTTTTATTTTTATTAAAACAAAATACAGTAAGAGTGTAGTTGACAATTTCATACATTCATCCAATAATTACATAATTTTATCAAATACCAGAGGGTATTTGCATTTTTTTAAAATAATAAAATAGTATTTATAATTATGACAAATCATAGAAGAGGTTGTTATAATTTACTCAAAATATAAATTAAATATCAAGATAATATTTTATAAAAAAAATAAATATTGTTCAAGCTGGACCTCTTAATGTGATGTGATACAACCCAATTGAGTAGACCAATGTCGTATACGATAAGGTCTCGTTTATTTCAAAAATATATTAAATGAATAATAGGATTATTCTTTACAAAATGAACGACAAAAAATCATGTATAGTTAGGCGTTTACTCACATGTATTATCAAAACAGAATAAATTCTATCAAATGTTTATTTTCATATATCCACATACTTTTGGTAGGAAAACTACCTTAGAGCCCTTATTCACAAAATTTAATAGATAACAAAATAATAATAATAATAATTTATTGTTATTATCATTATTATTATTTATTTTTATTATCATTATATTTATTATACTTTATTTATTATTGCAACAGTAGCATAATTTTTTTGGGTTGCTTTCTGTTTTTCTGAACGGAATCTAACTAATTACTCTTGTTCATTCATTAATTTTTCCTCCAAGTCTAATTTCAGAAGTATATGTTTCTATTATTTTCTTCCAATTAGGATTAGCAAGAATTAGACATGACAATGATTTAACTTTTTGTTTGATTAGTTTAACAATTATTATTATTTTATTATTATTATTAAGTTAAATTTCAAGGACAATGGTCATTTACATTTAATGCAATCTTAAAACTAATTATACCATCTCATAAAATGGTATTGGTATTCAGGTGTAATAGTAAATAGTCTAGCGTTTTGGTTTTATACGGCCCCCATACAATAAAATAAATATTGTATTAATTTATATTAATTTTTTTATACAAACTTATATATCAAAGTAAACGGGGCCTAGTATCTGCGCGTGAAAGTCAAATTTATATGGCGGAGAGGGTAAGTCACTCTGAATGATGCGGAAGATTTAGTTAATACATAATATTTCACAAATTCGATGAACAGAATATTTATTTACTCACTCTTCAATCAGATTACGTTTTGAAAATTGAATCTGTCAGTTTCTTTCAAAAAGTGTTTGAAAAATATAAATTTATTATCAGTTCTGAAAAATAGTCAAAAGCACATTAAATTTATGAAATAATTATTTGTCATGTGATTGTCCAGTGACTCAAAAATATTATATATATAATATTTGCCAAAATATTTGAAAATTATTGAAGATATAATTTGAAAAATCACTTATATATATTGCTCATTGTATCAGAAATTTAGACAAATTTAATATAAAAGTATCTCAACATGATAATAATACCTTAATAAATTGAGTGCAAATTTTAGAATGTAATAAAAATCAATTAACCACTAAATTAATTAACATCAATGATTATGGTTTCTATAGTTTTATTTATTAAGTATATCCAATATATGATTTCAAATTATGCATTAATACGATGCCATGTTTATCGTCATGTCTGATTTCGATTCATGTATATTAATACTGATACTTGCAAAAAAAAAACATGTATGAAATAAATGTTGCAAGCAAGAAATGCCGGATTTGGCCCATTTGGAGTGGAAAATGGTGAAATAAGTGGTAGAAGGTAAAAATAATTAAGTGAGTGAAGAAGAGTGTTATTGCTTGATTTTGTGTACAATAGAGAAATTAATACTGAATCAAAGTTCTACGTATGAAATTACAATGTTCCTTTAAGCAAAAGTAGTAGCAAAAAAATGAAAATTGTAGTAGATAGGCTCAAAGTGTAAAATATATATCAAAATGTATGAATGTGTGAATATGTCCTTCTAATCATGTTCTTTTGATAGTGTGAATTTGTCCTTCCCCACTAGAGGAACTCTCCATTTATAGACAACCACAAGGTTGTTGGAGAAGATCACGAATATAGGGGGCAGGATCTCAAAATTGTTGGATAATGCTGAGTTCCCCTCAAATTTGGTACAGAGTCCCTAATGGTTGGCTGATCCCCCTCGAACTTGAAGGGTAGCTGGAGGATCCTCATCAAATTCAGAGCACTGGTGGGGTTTGTTGTGTATCTACTAGGGGTAAGTATGTTTACATTCTCGGATTTTAAAAAAGGTGGTTGAGGAGACATCTCCCAACTAGAGTCCAATCCTTTTAGGGTTTATAATACTTCTCTTTGGGGGCGCCATGTGCTCCTGAGGGGGCTGTTGGTCCATATCTGATTCCGTGAGGGAACAACCAAACATCTTGTGTGGCTACCACCTAGATTTCCTGTGGGTGCCATGTGGATGACCTTTTACTTTAACCAGTGGAGTTCAAGTCCCTAAACCTCCTTGGATCAAGGTCCTTTCAAATTTAGGTCGGTTAGACTTCTTCTGGTCACTTTATTTTTTGGGGGACGTCTCCCTGGGCATCATGGGGGGGATCATGAGCTTGCATTTCTGCCTTCTTTTTGAGTTGCTTGAGCATTTTTGGGCCAACCCATTCTTATTCACATTAAATGCAATATTATTTCTGCCCTAATATATTTTAAAATATTGCCTACAGTTTTATTAGTTATGAACTAAAACCCAGGGTAAATAACTATTATCGACTATAGTTAAAGAAAAATTGACACAAAAGTTTAGTTTATCCACTATGAAAACTACTTTTACTATGGTTGTGTGCCATTGTAAATATTTTTGTCTTGACTTTTAATCATGACAAATATTTTAATTACACTTATAAAAATCACAATCAACAACCATCGCCTAACTTTAATTAATAATTATTTAGTAAGATTATTTATTTTTTAAGTATAACAATTAGCCATAATTTTTTATACATGTCATTATGTTTCGAGTTGGCACGCCCCGTATGCAGCGTGTTGCATAATTGAGTTATGTTAATCTCAAGATATTTAGAAATACTCAGTAAAATATTATTTACATATTTAATTAAGTTTTTAATATTAAAATTACAATAAATAGTATACTAAATTATATTTTATAAACAAATGTTGGTATATATACTCACAAGTTAGAAACACTAATTTATTTAATCGCAACATTATATAGATATAGAGTAAATTATAATTGAATTTTGAAAGTTGCGATAATTATAAATATCTAAATATTGTTTGAAAATTATAAATATTCTTTAAATTTGATATAAATATCTCATTGTTACTTTCCAGCATAAAGAAATATTTATTAAATAACGTTAATTTTAATGAGTATTTATAATTTTTTAAATAATAAAAAATATTTATAATTATTGCAATTTTTATAATTTTTTTAAGATAAATATAATTCTCATTAAATAAATAGTACAATCGTACAATATAACAGTATTCAATGAGTGGTATCTCCCTCAACAAGCCAAGGGATATCTTATAAAACATATTTTATAATTTTTTTTGGTAATTTACACTATATATATATTCAAGTATTCAACATTAATTCGTGAAAACAAAATGCAGACTGGTACACGCGTGTTTGAGGCGCGTGCAACAACTTATTCCGTTTAATTTGGATCCTCAGGAATCGGCCGGATCACAGCATTTGGGCCCGCTGGTCAATGTCAAAAGATATATGGTTAATTAGTGGTTCCGTTGTCTTTACATTTATATAATAAGTAATTTTTATATTTTAAAATATATTATAAACAAAAAATAAAAATATACAAATAAGCAATACACATTTGAAAAAACAAAGAAATTAACTTAATGGTATTAATCCACATAACTTAAAAATTAATATAGCGGTACCACATACAACCATTAATAAGAAAAAAATAGTTAATTAATTAGCTATCATATTTAAAAATAATGATTTAACATACAAATAATTTTTATTTACTTACCAACTTCCTCTTGTGCATGCAGACTGAGGAGAACCTCCCTATACACAGTCGAGGACGACGTGGAGTTCGCCGCCCGGTTCGCCTTATTCTTGGAGGACTCCTACCAGAAGTCCTCGCTAGCCCAGTACGACTGAAGTTGGTGCTAGACCTCGTTGGCCAGCCATAGTGGCCTGACCAGGCTGGATCGAGCGACAGAGAAGGTCTTTCGGATGTACTTCCCGACCCACATATGGATGACCCGAAATATGGACTCATCATCACAGTCCCACCAGTAGGTTATCTGCACTAATAAATTTTATTAAAACAGTAGTAAAATAAATTAAATAATTAGATTATATATTAGATAAAAAAATTAACTTAAAACTAATTACCTTCATGTTTTCGAAACAGAAATACTGGTGCTCTAGCGGCACCTGCCTCAGACACGACCACGGGTGGGGGAAAAGTTTCCGCACGACCGCATTGATGTGCTCGTGGAACTGCCGATCAGACCTTATTTTAATTTGATATTAAACAATTAATTAACATTTTTAAGATAAAACTATTCATAACAAAAAAATTATTTAATAAACTTACCTCGCGTCATCGAGGCTGGTGTACTAGCACGCTGATGGTGGGGGGATTGATGGTGGTGGTGGAGTAGCCGCTCCAGATGTACCAGCATCATCTGGAGTCTGCGGGTCGAGGGAAGTGCGGGCATATCAGGTGATGTGGGTGGTCGAGGGGATGCTTTCCCAACATGGGAAGCATCTGATGGTACTGGTGGTAGTACCGAGCCACGACCACGCCCTCGACTATACGATAGAAGCGGTGTACCACCAGACATTATCTACAGAAATTATATAAAAGTATTAGTCTAAAGCTCGTTGGATTATTGACATTAATATTAATCTACAGAATATACTATTTTTTTATTATTATGTAAAAATATTAGAAAATTTGGATTAGATTAATTTTGTGATTATTTACATTATTATGTGAAATGTTAGTATATATTGGGAATATTGTCCTAATTTATTTAATTTTTGTATTAATATGTAAAAATATTAAAATTGGTAAATTGGTCTAAATTAATTTTTTGATTATTTACATTATTATGTAAAAATGTTAATATTGGTGAAATTGGCCTAAATTCAGTTTTTGATTATTTACATTATTATGTAAAACTATTATGGGAATATTCTTGTAATTTATTTCAATGTTTTTTTATTATGATTGAAAAATGTTAATATTGGGGAAATTGATCCAAATTAATTTTGTGATTATGTACATTATTGTGTAACAATGTTAGTATGTACTGGGAATATTCTTGTAATTTATTTTAATTTTTATGATTATTTATATTTATTAATGTATTATTGTTAATATTGCCTAAATTGTTCCAAAATTCTTTATTCATGTGATTATTATGTAAAATTTTATTAAATTTTCTAAATTGCATAAATTACAAAAATTTGTGTAAATTACACATAAAAATTATAAATTGCATAAATTACACATGTATTGCATAGATTACACATAAATTGTATAAATTACACATAAAAACTATAAATTGCATAAATTACACATAAAAGTTATAAAATGCATAAATTACACATGTATTGCATAAATTACACATGTATTGCATAAATTACACATAAATTGTATAAATTACATAAATTTACAGAAAATTAGAAAATTTTGAAAAATTATTTCAGAAAATTATTTCTGAAAATTCTTACAATTTTTTTTAAATACCAAAAATTTTATAGAACATGTTTTAAAATACCAAAAATTTACAGAAAATTAGAAAAATTTTTAAAAAAATATTTTCAGAAAATTACACATAAATTTTATAAAATACAAAAAAATTATAGAAAATTTTTAAAAAATACCAAAAATTACGAAAATTTCAAAAATTTCAGACCACGGCGGCGGAAGGTGGTGCAGGTAAGAGAAAACCAACAGTTGCAGCAACAGCAGACTGATAGTGAGGGAGAGAAAGTAAGAAAGAAAAACAATCCTACTAAATGTTGTATATATATTAATCGTTGGAATGGTCACTCTTAAAGGAGAGTTCCTAAACCCGTTCCTACTGAGTAAAACGACGTCATTTCGTTTAACGCACATTGCTTAAAAAATCGTTCCTATTTAGTAACCGTGCCAAACACCTGTTCCAAATAGAACAAAACAATGTCATTTCTGTATAGTATTATGTAGACCGTTCCAAATAATTACACACTGTTCGTAATAGTGTCTCAAAATGAATTTTTCAAAAATTAAAAAAAATAAAAAATATAGGAGAAATCATCCCAAACATGTTAATGATAAAAAAAAAAAAAAAAGTAGACCAATAAGTAATTAAGACAATTGAAAATATATAATGTTACGAATAAAATTTGGCAACTATTCAAAAGATCAAGTACATTTGTATATACAGAATTGTTAGTATTATATAGATGTAACTAGCATCTTATACTATTGTATTGGATCGCATAATCAGACCGTTAAAATTTTAATTGGACCGTGGATATTATTAAATCGACAAAATACTACATTCGATGATGTTTCGAACATTTTTGTTATACGGATGCTGAGATATCGTATCTGAAACACAATCAACGATGTTAAAATGATATAATTGTCCATCAGACTGTTTGATTTTAGATCGGATAGCTAGAAATGTTCACATATGGTAAGTTTGTTATACATTTAAATTTAGCATTAATCAGGGTTTCAGATATAGAGATATGATAATCGAGAACAAAATATCAAGCTTGTTGACATTCTTAGGCACAGATTCAAAAACTCATTTAGGAACGGGCAGAAAAATATTATAGGAACAGATTTATCGACAAACTAAGGATCGGGTTTGGGAAAATTCAACTTTAGGAGTGGTAAAAAAATATCAAACCGTTCCTAATTTAATTTTTCCTCCGGTTCTCCTTTTGGCCCGTAATTAAATTTGTTGGAACAGAATTTGGAACGGTCAAATGTAGTCACCCATTCCTAAGTTTTGAATTTCTCCTGCTTTTTTGGAATATCAGCCAAATATAGGAACAGTTGAGGAGCGGTCTAGCAGTTTTTAACCGTTTCAAGGTGTAAAAATATTATACGTAGGCACAGTCTTGGAATAGTTCTGAAAATATTGATTGTGCCTAAATTTAAAAATATTTTTGTGGGTATTAAGTATAAGTAACATTTAAGAATGGTTATAGGAAAAGTTTGGCAAATTTTGACCATTCCAAATATTAAAATAAAGTTTGAAAGTTATACTTCTATAACTATGAAAATTAAGTTTGAACTTGCACTATCGACATTGTTTTTCGCTACCTCTCTTGATGATCTCTTACATAATTTCTTCTCAACTACTGGTAATTCCTCATCAACTCCGAATATAGTCCCATCAACATTAATTATGAAAATGGTGAGATTAAGTAGAGAATAAGTAGAATTGAAGAATAAGTAGAATTGAAGAAGAGGGTGAGATAAGTGAAAAGAGAGGAACATATTTATATAGAAAATATTGAAATGGTCTTAGGAACGGGTATAGGAACATATTAATAACCGTTAAAAAATAGTCGTTAATTCCTACTTCAGAAACGGTCGTTGACACGATTTTTGGAACGGTATATTGGACCATTGAAATATAGTCGTTGAAGATCAGTTGGAATGGACTCAGTAACACGTACGAAATAATTTAAAGGAACTGTTCCAATTTGTACCACATTTTGGAACGATTTTAGAAACACATCGCTTCTTTAACAAAACTTTTATTTGGAACGATTTATGGCATTTTTTAGTAGTGTACCCGTGACTGTTTCAAATTGTATCTAATTTAGGAATATATTTTTATCTGTCAATTCGGAACATACTTTGCATTGGATATAGGGACAGTTACACTGTGTTCGTTCCTAATCTGATATAGTGTTTCAAACTGAGTTCCAACGATTTTTAGTTATCATTTTGACACGGAATGTGGAACGGGTTTAGGAACTGTCCTTTTGGAACTCGACTTGGGACGATTGGACTATTCTAAATTTGTAATCCAAAAAAAAGATATTCCACCTGACATCATCTTTCAATATCCATTCCATAAGTGTTCCAAGGCCCGTTCCAAAATGGAATGGGTTCTCCGACTGTGCCAAATCCTACCTTTTCTTGTAGTGTTTCTCTTTTCCCTTGCCAGAACACTCCTTTGAGAACTTAGTAGTTTTCTTGGTAGGAACCTTAGAACGAGGCTCAGAAATCATGATCCCTTTCCTAGAAAGAGTTAGGATGGGCAGGTTATTAGCATTATCATCACCTTGCTCTTCATTAAAATCATTAGCCTTGATCAATATCCTCTTACAGCGTCGGGGAACGGCGACGATGGGAGAACCATGGTGATCCCCAGAATCCACATTGATGGGAATAATGGAGGGTTCCACCTACCCTTCGGGACGTGAAGAAGAATTGAGATAACCGCAGCAATAGAACTATGCAATCGGCTGCAGGAACCGTGAACAGGGGGAGTATTACTCCTAAAGGGAGCAAAGCTTGGATTTCAACTAGAGCCCCAATGTAGCGAGAGTAAAATACAAAGTACAATGATAAGTACCCAAATAGAAAGCATCCACAACAAATGTAGCGAGAGATAAACCCACAAATAAGAAGACCTCCTGGGTCATGAAGGTCTTATACTCATATAAAGTAGCAAGGATAGTATTCCTAAGGAAATTATCATCCCAAGTCGGGGAATCAAGGGCGACGAGGGAAGGCTTCTCTACATTCACCGATTAGGACTATGCTAATCGTGATGTGGAGGATAAGAGACATAAAAAAACCTTATTTCCACCAGTTGTAAGATATCTTATCCATTTTCACTAGCTTGTGACCCTTTCTGCTCATGTGGTAGATATATCCCTTACCACCTATGCTACTATTTACTTTATTCAAGGCACAAAAGTTGCTAAGGTAGGTTCAATATTGTAAAACTTCATTGATATGACAAAGGAAGCTATGGTCCCGAAAGAAGACGGATTTGATCGGGAGATGCATAATAATACATGTGGCCTAGATAAATCTAGTCCAAGAAGGAAGAGAAAAGCCCAAGAGCACTTAACAGCCCAATGAAATCACAGCACACAAGAAGAAGGAGGAGGCCTAATGTACTCATGAAAGTAGCCCAGAAGAAAGGCCAAACCAAAGATGCTTGGCCTGAGGCCTGTGCTCACATGTCCACACGGCACACACTTAGCTCTCTAAGTGTACCCCCTAAGTTAGCAGGAAAGAAACGGTTCCAGGGAGGTCCCCCCAAAGCCTCGGACTCTTTGGCGGCTAGGACTCCCTCAACAACTAGAAGTCCTCACAGATGAAAGATCTTCCCTAACTTGAATACAATCTTCAAAAAACAAACCTAACAGTAGATAAGAATAGATCAAGACTCATCCAAACAACCTTCACCATCTTTATGCAAAAATTAAAGAAAACATGAAGACTCCTATTACAGGAAGGCATCCCTCTATAAATACAGGTTTGGTCCCCAAGTGGGGGACACCTTCCAAACTCTAAAATATTGTTTTCAATTGTTACTTTGGACTCAAATCACACTTTTAACACGCTTTTTCTCACGAACCTGATCATCATATCTCAATTCTTATTACATTTAGTCTCTTACGATTATTTTCTCTTGAATCCAATACTAACTTAAGTGTCGGAGTGCTAACGTGTTGTTTTGCAGGTTCCATTTCTCAAGTTCTTTATTTGTTGGCCTGAATCCAGCATTAAAGTCCAAGCTTGCTAGACCCGTGCTATTTTCGCATGCATCAATTGGCGGCATCTGTGGGAAACACAGAGTTCAAGATGTGAGTTACAATGGAGATTCCTAACAACGCCGCGAACAAGCAGAAGGCTATGTAGGCACCTGGCAACACTCAGGCTTTCAAGTTCTTGCACCGACATCCCTGGCCCCAATTAGTGTAGGTTCTGCTCCCCCACATCTAGCACCAGTGCCACCACCTCCTAGAAGTACAGGTCTTGTGGATGACCCCCAAAGACGTAGCATTTCCTCGGATATTTTCTTGAGAGAATTATCCCTAGCCCTATTGGGAGCCATTTAGGAGATAGTTTTGGCAACTATTGAAAGCAAGTGGCAACATTGGTTCCCACCCGCACAACCGCTCTGTTTGATGTGGATGCCCCTAAAGAAGAAGCTGAGGGAAGTATCCCCATACCCACGCCTCTAATGGTTGAAAGACAAGGACCTCCGCCTTTGGTATCTCAGGAGGTTCCCCCGCAGTGGCTTGGGCATTTGGAATACCTTCAAAAAGGTCTCCAGGATATCTAGTACTAGATTGTAGAGGCCCCCAAAGATGAGCAGCAGGGTGTCCCTTCATAGACACGGTGATGGCGGACAACTCCTAGCAAATTTTCGTACCTCAGACATTGTTGAATACGATAGCATTACACCAAAAGGAGCATCTCTCGCGCTTTGAGAATGCAGCCCTCCCTCCCCTAGTACATGAACGAGATCAAATATTGTGTTTTTGTCACTACCTTAGCTCGGGTAGCACAACAGTGATTTAACCATTTGCCTACAGGAGCAATAGGAAGTTTTCAAGAGTTTCAATCTCTCTTTTTGCACCAGTTTGCCAGTAGTCAGAAGCTTCAAAAGATGAAACTTAGTCTCTTTGAACAAGCCTTTAAAGGAGTAACTCCAAAGATTCAATGCAGCTGTCTTGGAGGTGCCCTCTACTACCCAAAAAGTAAAAGCTAGTGTTTTCTCTCAGAGGCTTTTGGATAGAGACTTCTTTAAGTCCCCGACCAAGAA
>NC_026155.1:873529-879817 GCF_000512975.1 Sesamum indicum
TATATATCATCATGGTGGATGGCCAAGCCTCCAAGAGGGAGAGCCATGGAGAAAAGAGGAAATAAACGAAAGAGGAGGCCCCCTCCAACAAACCGCGAACTGATTTTCAAGACAAAAGCTATCATGACATAAACTGAATGCGATGTACACTCCGTTGACTGTACTAATCACGCAAGGCTCTTGTGGCGGTAGAAGGAAAATGTTTATTGGCTCATTCTAAATCGTGGAAGGATGGCCCCCACCGCCCTTGTCCCTTTGTGGGATGATTTCCGCTTGCAATTCTTACTTTTAGAGGGACCGAACAAAGGTGATCTCGATTATTACTTAAGGAAAATTGAACGCATGGATTTTATGATGTTTTTGCCTTTTAGAATGCTCTTTGTGATACGCCCCCTTTTCTTTTAGCTATTGAGCCCTTTTGTTTGCTAAACCAGAAAAAATACCATAGCCTGCCTTTTTTGTCTTCCCATTTGGAGCCATTATTTCTTTTATTGCGTTTCAAGAATCCCTATGCAGTATCCTTGCTTTGAATTGGTCTATTTTAGAGCGGTCCTTCCCTGGAATTGCTTACCTCATAATTAATATTAGACTACATGGAGGAAGGATGGTCTTCGTTCTCCTTTAGCTTATTCCCCGATTGGATAAGTTCTGTCATTTTCATAATGATTACGGCCGCACCACTAAAGAATGTCGACACCTCAAAAATAAAATAAAGAGACTTATCCAAAATGGATACCTACAGGAATATGTGTGTCGAGAGAAGGCCCGGGGGAAGGACCCTATTAGAAATAGGAAATTGATAAGTCAAAGGAAACAAAAGTCTCTAGCCTAGAACCATTCCCTAAGGAAGAATCCAAACATGCTCCTGGAAGCAGAACTGAGGTCAATGACGCCCCTTGCAAAGAAGTCATATGAATGATAGCTAGAGGACCTATTGGGGGTGACTCCCACCATGCTACAAAGTCACAAGTAAAAGAAGCATATGATGTATCCTTGAAGGAAGTACTAGATGTGGAGGCGACGGAAGACACCCCCCCTTATCCAGTTCGGGCGAGCAGAACGATTAAGACCTAAAAACTCTCACAATGACGCTCTAGTTATCACAACATTGTTGGCCAATTACGAAGTAGGGTGAATTTTCATAGATTCTGGAAGTTCTGCAGACATACTATTTAGGGAAGCCTTTGACCAGATGCAGCTAGGGGATACTCTAACTTGGAAACATGAATACCTCCCTATATGGCTTTGTTGGGGAGGTAGTTCATCCTCGAGGCATGATTTCACTTCCCTTGACCCTAGGAGCTGGATCTACCCAAAAACCCTATCTACTAAAGTTCCTAGTGGTGGATGTACCCTCAGCCTATAATGTTATCTTGGGAGACTTACCCTCAACGCTTTCCAAGCCGTAATCTCTACTTATCATATGAAGATTCCCTGCACCTGGTGGCATGGGAGAAGTGCAAGGGGACCTCCTCCAATCATGCAATGCTATATGGAGATTGTATGCAAAAGGAAAAAGAGAAACAAAGACGAGGCATTTAAGGATGCACCCCCAAACAAGCGAGGGAAAAACACTGAGTTGGTGGAGGAACCTAAGTGAGGTGCGGGGGCGCCCGCCAAAGTTCAACCAGCTGAAGAATTTTTAAACATTGAACTCGTACTAGGAGACCCACAAAAAATCACTTGAATTGGTTCACAAATGGAAGATCCGTTGCAAGAAGAAGTAATTCACTATCTACGCCACAACACAGACATCTTCGAATGGACCCCCAAGATTTTGAAGTATTGATCCAAAAGTTATCACTCATCACCTTAATATAGATCCCAATATCAAAATCGATAAAATAAAAGAAAAGATATTTTGGGCCTGAGAAAGATAAGATAATCCAAGCTGAAGTCAATAAATTAATAGCGGTAGGACACATCAAGGAGATTCAGTTCCCTAAGTGGCTATCCAATATGGTCCTGGTAACCATGTCTGGAGGAAAGTGGAAAATGTGCATTAGTTTCAGGGACCTCAATAAGATTTGTCTCAAGGATTTTTATCCTTTACCCCAAATCAACTAGTCGACTCTACATTCGGATGCGAGTTACTAAGCATGATTGATGCTTCACAGGGTTACCACCAAATTATTTTGGCTCCTGAATATTGTAAGAGAGTCAATTTCATCACTTCTGTTGGCACATTATGTTATGTATCCATGCCATTCAGCCTGAAAAATATAGGAACCACATACCAGCATTTGGGGGACAAAATATTCCATCCACGGATAGGTTGGAATGTCGAAACTTATGTGGATGACATGTTAGATAAAAGTAAGGAAGCTACAGATCACATCATGAACCTAGAAGAAATATTTTTTATTTTGAGGAACTATTGATTGAAACTCAATCTAGGGAAGTGTGAGTTTGGAGTATGGGGAGGACATTTCCTCGAGTTCATTGTAACCGAAGAATTGAAGCCAACTCCCTCAAGATTAAAGTCATCTTAGACATGAAAGCACCAACTAACATTAATGAAGTACAGAAACTGGCTGGGAGGATAGTCGCACTTAGTCTTTATCTACAAAGCATATAAAAAGAGTTCGCCTTTTCTTCAAAGTGTTGAGAAAGGCGAAAATATTTGAGTGGGACACCACATGCCAACAAGCCTTTGAAGAATTCAAAATGTATTTAACGGGGACCCCCCTATTGGTGAAACTATCCCCAAGAGACACCCTCTATCTATATCTCTCAGCCACTCTTCAAGCTGTCAGCTCCATTCTCATTCGCGAAAATGAAGAAAAGAAAATGCCAATATATTATGTTAGTAAGGTACTTAATAGTGCGGAAGGACACTATACTCCTATAAAAAAAATGGCTCTCGCGTTAGTAATTATAGCTAGGGGATTGTGCTTCTATTTCCTTTCACATCCTATTGGAGCGAAGACAAGCTTACCATTGAAACAAATTTTGGGCAAACCAGATACTTCTGGACGCTTAGTGAAGTGGGCTATGATTTAAGTGAGTACGACATTTCATACCTGCCTCGAACAACCATCAAAGTCCAAGATCTAGCCGATTTCATCTCCGAAACGGCAGGAACATCCATAGAGGATACCTCCAAAGTCAAAAAGTGGTTACTTCATGTAGATGGATCATCTACAATCCAAGGTAGTGGTACGGGCATATCATCACTTCACCTCTTGAGGAGGATTTAGAATTTATTGTCAAATTCGAATTCAAAGCCTCTAACAATGAAGTTGAATATGAGGCACTGATGATAGGCATGAAAATGGCTCACGAAGCAAGAGCCGAACACCTTGTGACTTACTCAGATTCTCAACTGATAGTCAAATAGGTGGAAGGCACGTATGAAGCCAAAGAAGAAAATATGATACAGTACTTGCAACAGCTAGTGAAACTGAAAAACAGGATTTAAAAGCTTCCAGCTTGTTCAAATCCCCAGAAAATAAAACATTAAAGCAAACTGCCTAAAGCTTGCTAGTGATTTAGAGGATTGCAGAACCAGGCACATTACTATACAACACCTCTGCAAACCGATGGCTCCTTTAAGTATTCTAGCGATATCTCCTATAGAAGATTAGAGATGACCTGTGAGCTGATGGTTGGAAGAGGAACACCTACCTAACAATAGGTGGGATGCAACCAGGCTCAAGGTTCGAACCACTCGTTTTCTACTGCAAAAGGGGACCTCTATGATGCGTGTGGTTTTACCACAGATTCAACAAGCTTGGATTTAGGCGATGCACTTAGGCCAGTCAAATAAAAGAACTTGAAAAACAAGATCTGCAAAATAACACTTTAACACTCCGATTCCTAAGTTAGTTTCGAATTGAGGAATAAATAATCACAAAACTAAATTGTTATGAGAAATTGAGATATGATTAAGAAATTTTGATTAGAGTGTGATTCAAATGCTAAAGCAAGAATAAAGAGTGAATTTTTCATATCCTAAAAGGTGTCCCCATTGAGGGAATCAAACCTGTATATATAAAGGGGGAGTCCTCTTCTGCTGGGACTCTGCACACTACCCTAATTCTTACAAAAAAGAGTCAAAATACATGTAGATAAGGCCTGATTTGATCTTATCTCCAACTGACCACCTCACAGCAACATATCTTTGCTTGGGCAGGACTCTTTGCATGTGATGACTCCTATTCTATGGGGAGTCCCTCTAGGTTTAAGAGTCCGGGGTCTTAGGGCGCCACCCTTCTCCTGGACTGTCCTAGTTGGGCCCTAAGTGTGAGCCTGTGGTTTGGAAAGTTGTTTTACCAGGCCACCCTCTTGGGTCAGGTCCATGGTCCTCCTAATAGGTTATCCTCTTCTTGGGCTAATGGGCTATACTTAAGAGGTCTTAGACTCTATAAACCTCTTTTACCAAATCTTTTTGGGCCGTATACATCATTCAGTCCCCTCACTCTAAGGAGGAAGGGTCCCTCCAACTTCTTAGAGTAGGAGCCTTTGTTACACCAAAAAGGGTAATCCCCTTTTGAATTTTTTGCTGCATATTTGCCTCTGCGACTTTCTGCAACTTAGGGAAGCGGATCTTCACTTTTTGTCAGTTGATATGATGGCCATAATTATCTGTTGCATGGGGGATGGTATTTTGGTAACTACCCCACCCACGCACCTAGTAACCGCCTAACCAAAGGTGGTTAAAATGTGGGTTTAACTCCCTTCCCCTACGATCTTAACCAGGGTGTAACCTGTCTTCGCCCTTCATCTCCCCTCCACAAATTTCTTTTTTGAAGAACGAGGGTTTTCCATTTCCATATTCAGTAAGCATCTTTAACCTTTCTTCATCATCATCCAAACTTGTCTTTTTCCATGTCTTCTTCCAACAAATCCGTCTGTTTCATCAAGAAAACTATTCTAAGCGATGATCCTTCCGTAGCCACTTCAAGAAGGGCTAGCCCTGTTTTGCCTCAATTACTGGTGGACGGAGGAGGAGCTTGCGGCTGCTACCTGGAGGTTAATAGATGAGGAATTCAAACAGGAGGAGGCAGGGGGAATGAGGAAGATGGGTCTTCTCCTGAGGAAGAGAAGGGGTTGGGTCTTCTCATGAGAAAGAGAAGGGGCCTTAGTCTTCTCTTGGGGAAGAGAGGATGTCTAGGACTTCTCCTAGGTAGGAGGAGAATAGATCCCCCAAAGAGGTGGAGTTGGAGAGGGTGCTTCAATCACCGATAGACTAAGGGTCCTCTACTTTGAAAACTTCTTCCATAGATCAGTTGCTTCAAGAGTTCCATATTCCGTCCTCTTTTATTATTTATCCTCCCTCCCCCACGAGTCGTCCGTCTCATCCTCCCTCAAATTGCTTCAAGAAGGGCTAGCCCTGTTTTTCCATCCCTCTTTGTTATTCTGAAGTGTCTCGTCTCTTTCAGGTTCCTTTGACCAGTTAGTCCCCAGTTCTTTTAGAGTCTTGGCTAGTGCTTTTTATGGTTTTCCAGTTTCATGGATCCACTTTAACGACTCATATTTTTGCTAAGTGTTACCGCCTCAGGTAGGTTGAGATGGGTGTTTTCTATTTTGTACCTCGCAAGGGGGTATCCTTCTTGTCGACTCCAATTCCCCCAAAGTACTGGAAAAATGCTATTTTTATGTCCTCCCCGCCCCTCCATGCTTGGTCCTTCCTTAATCAATGGGTTCAACAAACGCTACCTCATGTGCATGTGGGGCGAGAACAGTTGCTTTATCCTCTCTGTTGGCCATATTGAATGAGACCCCTTATGACTGTTGGTCTCTTCTTAATGAAAGACTGTTGGGCCATTTTGGTCGAGCCCCTTAAACAGAAGCCTTGGAAGATTCCTTATGTATCTCTTTGTTTTCTTTTTGCTGTTATGCTTTTTTTCTTGTGTATCTTTGGATCATAACTTTCCTCTTTTGATTTCCTGATAGAAAACATCATGCTCAGCAAGCTTATGCGTGATCACTTCTTGGGGGGGTCGTGCTGGGAGACCCTTACTCCCAAATCTTTAAAGGGGGCTCCTTCTTCTAGCAAGTCGAAGGGCAAGCGACCTACTTCCTCCTTCTCCCCAGAATTTCTTGTTGGTTGTTCCACAAAGAAGTTTCATACTGGTTCTTTAGGGGCTCCTTCTTCTCGTCCGTCCCCTGGGCCTCTCCCTCCTCCTCCCCTCAAAGACGAGAGGGATACTCCTCTCAAGTCCTCGCTTATTTCTTCAAACTATCTTCACAATCGCCAGTCTCTGGATCAAGAGAGGGGGAAGTACCCTCTAGTGGCTAATCTTAGAAGGGGGGGGGGGGGGGCTTTTCCTCCGGGGACAAACA
>NC_026155.1:879883-895378 GCF_000512975.1 Sesamum indicum
CTTTTCCTACGGTGATAAACATCTTCTGGGACCCCTCCCTCGGGAAGAACTTGAGGGGACAACGGCTTCATGTTTGTTCAAGGTATTTCCCCCTTGTTGCATTTTTCTCTCCTCAGGGTGTTATTCTGATGTTTTGTATTTTTTCTATAGGCGGCTTCCATATGCGAGGAACTTTCTCCAAGTTCCATGGGGCTCCACCCATCCCTTCAACCGATGCCCAAAGACAAAAGTTGGAGGATAAGGTGGAGCGCCTAGGAAGTGAAAATGCTAAGCTAATAGAGGCAAGAAAAGAAGCTACAAGCCATTGTCTGCAGTTGGAGAGGGACCTAAAAACGTTGCAAAAGTAAATTGTTGGTCACGAGTGGACCGTTAAGAAAGCGGTAGAGAAAGCAATGCTGGACTTTCCTGATTCAAAAGAAGGCTAGAATTACTTGGAAGCCTACTGGGAAAGCCGCCTCAAGGAATTCAAAAAGTCCCAAGGTTATCAGGAGGAGGTAGCCAAAATAGTTGGGCTTTATTTTGAACACGGCTTCCTGGATTGCAAGGAGCAATTCCAGGCTCAAGGTTATCCTCCTTCAAGAGAAAAGCCCACTTTCCTCAACCTTGCAACCGCTCTATATAATGCACTGGATCCTTATGTTGAGCCTCCAATTCCCAAAAATGGGAGCCCCTCCATTGATTCAGGTTTATTTCTTCCTTCATCCTTTAATTATGCTTCATTCCCATTTTATGTTGATTCTGCAAAATTTTGATTTTGTAGAAGGAGACTTAGATCGTTTGTTAGGGGAGGTGGAAGCAGAGGTAAGGAGTCCCCTCATCAAAGCAACAATTGACTCTATAATAGGGCACATCCATGGTGAAAGCGCCCCCGAGTCGAAGGAAGGAGATGCCCTTTTGGTTGCTGATGTTGAACTGCCCACCACTTCTATGAATGCTCCTAGCAGCCAGACTGAGCAAGAAAAGGAAGACCTCGCTTGTGAGGAGAAAAATGATGATGTAGCTTGATTTTCCCCTCCCTTGTTGCCTTGAAAACAATTTTACTTTTTCTGTTGTGCTCCTTTCCCCCATTTGAAATGAGGATGAAACAATTGAATTTTTTTTCTTGGACGACTCTTTCGGCCCGGCCATGTTTTAGGACAAGCCTTATGACATGATGGGATAGGATGAGTTCCTTTTTGCTTTATGCTTATTTGGATGCGTACTTCATGTTTTCTCCTACTAGGTGGAGTATCAACATCCTGTTTGAGAATGACTTGTTATGAGGGATGTCCACTTCGAGGGGGGGGGGGGTATCCCCCTCAACATTTTTCTTGCATTCCCTGTTCTTGAAACAAAAATTATTTTCCCACTTTTTACCATAAGCTATATATGTATATATGAGATGTGCATAAAAACAAATAAAAGGTGCATGAGGGCTTAGTAGTAGGAAGCAACGCTTCCTTTACAATTGGATGCCTGTTTGATTTTTAACAGGGCTTACTCCTATGTTCAATTTATGCCTCGCCTTATTACGCACACAAAGTAGGAAACCATACCTTTTGTTACGGGGATGCCCCCAACATAAGAAAAACTCATCCTTCTTCAAGAAAACTGATTGGGCGGATGTCTCTCAAGAGGATTTATTTAGGGGGAGTCCTTTAGGGGGATTTTTTTAGAGAGAGTCCTTCAAGAAGACTTATTAGAGGATGTCTTTAGGAAGACTTATTGGCTACGAAGGAGATACCCTCCTTCATGTATAGTATTTCTTGAGGTTGTGTATGTTCCAAGGACGTGATAGTGAGCGTCCCTCAGGATCTTCTAACTCGTATGCTCCTCGTCCTATTATCCCTGTAACTTTATAGGATCCTTCCCAAGTGGCGACTAGTTTTTCCACTGGTTTCAAAGTATCCACACTTCTTAATACTAGATCTCTGACCTAAAAGTTTTGTATTTTTACTCTTCTATTATTTGCATTAATCATAGTGTTCTTGTATCTTTGAATGCGAACGAAAGATTTCTCTCTCAAATTATCTATAAAATCCAGGGTTTTTTTACCAACTTCGTATTATTTTCTTTAGAAAAGTGTAAAATTCTGTGACAGGGTACCCCCAATTCTGCAGGAATGGTCGCCTTAGTTCCATAAACCATTGTGAAAAGACTCTCTCCTGAAGAACCTCAAGGGGTTATTCAGTATACTCATAAGACACTGGTTAGTTCTTTCGTCCAGTTTCCAGCAACTCATTCTAGTCTTTTTTTGATTCCTTGCACTAGGATCCAATTAGTGACCTCCACTTGCCCATTCTAAATCTTCTCTTTGGGGTGAAGTGACGACTATTCCTGTGCCGCTGCCTTGAATTGTGGATGATCCATCTACATGTAATAGCCATTTTTCGGCTTGGGGGTGGCTTCTTTAGACGCCCCCATTGTCTCAAAGACAAAATCGGCTAACGCTAGAACCTTGATGGTTGTCTGGAGCAAGTATGAGATGTCATATTTACTTAACTCTACTGCCCATTTCACTAATCGTTCTGATGTATTGGGTTTGCCTAGAGTTTACTTCAAAGGCAGGTTTGTCTTTATTCTAATAGGATGTGATAGAAAGCAGGGACGCAATGCTTTAATAACAAGTGCAATGGCCATTTTCTCAATAGAAGTGTATCGTCCTTTTGCTCCATTAAGTACTTTGTTGACATAGTAAATTGGCATTTGTTTTCTATCATCCTCATGAATCAAGAAGGAGCTAATAGCTTGGCAGTAACCGATAAGTATACATAGAGGGTATCTCCGGGGGACGGTTTTACCAATAAGGGGACCCCTACTAAATATCGCTTAAGTTCTTCAAACGCTCGTTGATAGGCAATGTCCCATTCAAAATTTTTCGCCTTCCGCAACACTTTAAAAAAGGGCAAACTTTACTCCACCTACTTAGAGATAAAACCGTTGAGTGCTGCCACCCTCCCACTCAGTCTTTGTACTTCATTAACGTTGTAAGGTGTCTTCATGTCCAGAATGGCTTTAACCTTGAGGGGGTTGGCCTCGATTCCTCTTCAGGCGACCATAAACCCCAGGAAACGTCCCTCTTTTACTTTAATTGGTTATTTTCTAGGATTGAGCTTTAATCGATAGTTCCTCATAATAGAAAATGTTTCCTCTAAATCTACAACATGGTCCTTAGGCTCCTTGCTTTTTACTAGCATATCATCCACGTATACCTAGACATTCCTTCCAATATGTGAACAAAATATTTTATCTACCAAATGTTGGTAGATGGCTCCTGCATTCATTAGGCGAAAATGGCATGGCCGCATAATAGAATGTTCTAGTGAAAGTGATGAAACTGACTCTTTTACGATCTTTCGGAGTCATCATTATTTGACGATATCGTTGAGATGCGTCCATCATGCTTAGCAATCCACATCCTGATGTGGAATCCACTAGTTAATCAATTCACGATAAATGATAAAAATCCTTGGGACACGCCTTGTTGAGATCCCTGAAGTCAATACACATCCTCCATTTTCCTCCAAGCTTGGGTACTAATACTACATTGGATAGCCATTTAGGATATTGTATTTATTCGATGTGTCCTATTGCCAATAATTTGTTAACTTCAGCTTGGATTATCTTATCTTTTTCAGGCCCGAAGTGTCCTTTTTTTTTTTATTTCACTGACTTGATGATGGGATCTATATTGAGGTGATGGGTAATGACATTAGGGTCGATCCCTTCTAAGTCTTGAGGGGTCTATGCAAAGATGTCCACATTGCGACGTAAATATTGAATTACTTTTTACGTACTGCATCTTCCATCTGGGAACTAATTCGTGTAATTTTCTCCAGTTCTTCGGGTACGAGTTCCACATTCATTATTTCTTCAGCTGGCCGAAACTTGGGGGACGCCCCCTCAGTTTCCTTATTTTCCACAGCCTCCTTCCCTCGCTAGGGGTTACCTCCTTAAGCGTTTCATCCTTGTAATTTTTCTACCCTTTGCGTACAGCTTCCACGTAACATTTGCTAGATTAGAGGGGGCCTCCTTGTACTTCTCCTACGCCACCAGATGTAGGGAACTTGATCTTCATATGAAACTACTTGGAAAGTGTTGAGGGTGGGTTTCCCTAACATGATGTTGTACGCTGAGGGTGTATCCACCACTAAAACTTTTAACAAGCAAGTCTTTTGAGTAGTTCCAGTACCTAGAGTTAATTGAAGTGAAACCATGGCCCGAAGGTGAACTACTTCTCCAGCAAAACCGTAGAGGGAAGTATTCACCTTTTCTAGGGGGGTGTCCCCTAACTACATCTGATCATACACCTTCCCGAATAATATGTCCGCAGAATTTTCCGAATCTATGAAGATGCACCCTACTTCATAATTTGCCAATACTACCATGATGACTAGACCATCATTATGAGAATTTTTAGGATCTGACCATTCTGCTCTCCCGAACTAGATGAGGGTGGTATCCTCCATTGCCCCAACATCCCACATTTCTTTTACAGTTTTGTCGTGCGCCTCCTTTACTTGAGTTTTTCTAGCATGATGGGAGTTGCCTCCACATGAGCCTCCTGCAATCATTCATATAACTCCTTCACTGGAGAGGGGAGGGTTCATTAGCCTCATCCCTCCCCCCAAATGCATTTTTTGTCTCCTTCTCTTGCGACAGATCCAGGGCTAGAAACCTTTGCCTCTTTTGCTTTGTTTGTCTCCTGCTTTCATATGGCCCTGTTCCTCAAGCTTTCTCCCAAAAACGTACCCCTGCAAATATCGATTTTGGATAAGTCTTTTGATCTCATTTTTCAGATGCCGACACTCTTTAGTGGTATGGCCATAATCTTTGTGAAAATGACAGAATTTCTCGGACTTAGGGCATTAGGGGCCATTTTTCCATGATTTAGGACGAGCTAGTAGGCTTTTTCCTTCTACCGACAGAAGGGGCTTGAGTGATAAGAACCGTCAATGGGTCTATACTACATTCACCCTTTGGAAGGGTGGCTTCTTGGAGGGGGCTTCCTCCTTCGTTTCTTTCCTTTTTTCTCCAAGACTCTCCTTTCTAGCAGCTTGGGCGTCCTTCATGTTAATACTTATTGCAGCACAAGCTAAAAGGGCGTCGAACTTGGAGACAGGTTTCTTGGCCCTGGACTTAAAGAAGTCCCCATCCAAAAGTCCTTGTGAGAAAGCATTAGCCTTCACTTCTTGAGTGGCAGAGGGCACCTCCAATACAGCAGGATTAAATCTCTGCAAGTACTCCTTCAAAGGTTTATTGTCTTTTTGGGCTATGGCAAAAACACTGAGCTCCATCTTTCTAAGCTTCCGACTACTAGCGAATTGGTGCAAAAGACACGATATTTGATTCTGTCTGTGTATCTATGTAAAGGAGCTACATTCTTAAAACGTGAGAGATGCTCTTGAGGATCAGTCGTCCCATCATATTCAGCAATAGCCGAGGTGCCGCAATTTGCTGGAAGTTTGTCAGCCACCACAGCATCCGTGAAGGGGACACCTTGTTGCTCGTCTTTGGGGGGCCCTACAATCTGGTATTGGACGTCTTGGAGACCCTTCTGCATGCATTCTAATTCTGCTAGCCATTGTCAGTGGACCTCCTAAGGGGCTGCTAGAGCGGGCCCTTTTTTTTCAACCATTTGGGGCCTAGATATGGGGCGTCTCCTTCAGCTATACCTCCTTCAACTCCTTCTTCAGGAACGCCTATTTCTAACACGGGAGTTGTGCGGGCAGGAACAAGCACTGCCATCTGCTCCCGAATGGCTAGCGTGACTACCTACTGTTGCATGTAACAAGGCTAGAGAAATAACTCCTGGAAAGTGGTATCCAAAGAGGTACTTTGTCTTGGGGGGTCGACCACAGGATCCACTGATCTGGGGGGTGGCATTGGTGCAAGGAGTGCTGGGGTAGATCCTCCATTAATCAGGGTTAGAGAAGTTCCTGCAACGACCTGCAAAACCTGATTGCTGCCAAGTGCCTTCACAACCTTTTGTTTGTTTGTGGGATTGCTAGAGGTTTTCTTGGTAACTCACATCTTTAACTCAAGCTTCCCAAAAATGGTGCCACTTGTGTGTGCGATTTTAGCATGGATCCAACAAACTTGGATTTGAGCGATGCACTTGGGTTAGTCAAATAAAAGAACTTGAAAAATGAGAGCTACAAAACAACACATTAGCACTCCGATGCCTAAGTTAGTTTTGAATCTAGGAATAAATAATCACAAAAATAAAGTGATGAGAAAATTGAGATATGATTAAGAAATTCGTAGAAGAAATTGTGATCAGAATGCGATCTGAATTCTGAAGCAAGAATAGAGAGTGATTTTTTCAGATCCTAGAAGGTGTCCCTATTGAGGGACTGAACTTGTATATATAAAGGAGAACGTCCTCTTCTGCTGGGACTCTACACTCCACCTTTATTCTCGAAAAAAGGGGTCAAAATACGTGTAGATAAGGCCTAATTTGATCACCTCACAACAAAATGTCTTTGCTTGGGGGAGGACCCTTGTATGTGAGAACTCCTATTTTGCGGGGAATCCCTCTAGGTTTAGGAGTCCTGGGTTTTGGGGGCATCTCACTTCTCCTGGGTTGTCCTAGTTGGGCCCTGAGTATGAGCCTAGGGTTTGGAAAATGTTTTACTATGCCTCCCTCTTAGGTTAGGTCCATGGTCCTCCTAATAAGCTACCCTCGTCTTGGACTGATTGACTATGCTTAAGAGGTCTTTGACTCCATAAACCCCTTTTAGGCCAAGTCTTTTTGGACCGTATACATCAGTCTATAAGAAATCCTTCACGCACCCTTTGCTCCAGTGTTTGTCCCAGCTAGAAGGGATGCATGTCCTTAAAGAAATACATAGTGGTTGTTGACGGGTGCACGCTAGAATATGGACACTCGCTACAAAGCTCTACGGGCTGGATACTTTTGGTTCACTATGAAGCAAGATGGACAACAATTAGTAGATAAGTGTGAAAAATGTCAGAAGTATTCTTCTCTTATCAATCAACAAGTAGAACCTCTCATCAGCATGTTATCACCTTGCCCTTTCGCACAATGGGGCATGGACATCGTGGGACCTTTTCCCCTAGCTCCCGACCAGAGGAAGTTTCTTCTAGTAGCTATTTTCTACTTTACTAAATGGGTGGAAGTAGAGCAACTCGCTCGCATTATTAAAAGAGAACTAATAAAGTTTATATGGAAGAATATTGTCTGCCGCTTCGGGCTACCCTGAGAAATAATCTCAGATAATGCCAAACAGTTTTAAGGTTGAAAAATACTAGAATGGTGCAAAAGGTTACATATCAAGCAGAGATTCACATCAATAGCACACCCTCAATCCAATGGGCAGGTTGAGGTTACCAACCGTATCTTAGTACAAGGGATTAAAAGGATATTAGAGCGCGTTGGCGGGAACTAGACGAAAGAGTTGATCAGTGTTTTATGACTTATAGAACAACCCCCCAAGAATCTACAGGGGAAAACCCCTTCACTTTGGTTTATGGTGTGACGCTCCAAAAATTATAATATATAATTGGGGGATCAATTGATAAATTTTTATGAAACTTAGTTAATTGGTAAATAAATTATGGGCCAAAATTGGAATATAATAACACTTGAATGAATAAATTGGAGTTCGTTATAATATTTTGGGACAATTTCTATTAATTAAGAAAATTAGGAAGAACGTAAATGGTATTTTAAGAAAAATTTAATTAAATAAATAAAATAATAATATGTATATATATACATATAGCAGGAGAGAGAGAGTTGATAGTGGGAGGTGGGGGCCACCAACCCACCGCCTCACTCTCTCTTTCTTTTCTTTCAATTTGTTGATTGTACACATACATTCACACACACATGCACAATTACACACACAACACACATTCTAAATTGCAATTTCTTCCTTCGGCCGAACGAGAAAACGGAGGTATGAAATTATAATTATAATTTTATTAATTTATATAATTATATTATTTAATTAGTCCATTTACTAAATGTTGTTTATACTAAGTGATGCACTATTTAATCGGAGTATTTTACGAGTTTGGCTATTTAAAATAGTGTCAAATTAAATATCAAATTGGATATAAAAAAGATATCATTGGTCAATTAGATTATTAAATTTATTAGATTTAAATATTGCTATAGCCAATTTATACAATTTCATTAGAATTGTTAACCAAATACACAATAATATGTATTATTGTTCAATTAAAGAGTATAATAGCGAGAAATTGATAGAAAATTTATAGAAATATTCCGAGAATTATATTTAATAAATTGTATGTTACTAAAGAGGAAAAACGACGATTTGTACTTTGATAGAAATGAAATATTAAAAAATTATTAGAAATTGTACGAATGATATTTAATATTATATTTAAAAGAAGTTACGATATTTTCGATATATTAACTGTATGTGATTCAATAACTCATTATAGGATACGGGGGTGAGGTCAAAGGACTGACAATTAGCGATTGAGTAGAAAAAAACGTTGTGAGGTTGAGGTAAGTAAATAATTGGTATTATCTATATATGTCCTCTTTATTTGTGGTATTAATATTATATGAATTTGTGGTTCATGCTGACGTTGGTTTATCTGAAAATATATGAGTGATGGATGATTTGATTTGATTGACGATATTGTGTATGTAGAATGAGGAAATACGTTGAAATACTATGTTTGTTGTTTGACGTGTTGTGGATGTCTGGAATGAGAATATATTGATACATTGTTTTACGTTACTAGTTGCTTACAAGAATTGTGATATGTGGAAATGAGGGAGTGGTGGAAATTGAATATAATTGTGGTGTGAATACCCCTTGATGTGCTGAAAAGCCTATAAGGCGAAAAGAAAGTGCTATGTGCGAAAAGAAAATACTATGTGCGAAATGAAACAGCTATGTGCGAAAAGAAAATGCTATGTGCGAAATGAGATTGATGAGCCGGCTGTGCGAAAAGAAAATGCTATGTGCGAAATGAGATTGATGAGCCGGCTGTCAAGGGGGTTCACTTGAATTTAATAATGGTGAGAATGAGTTGGCAGGAAAAACACAATATCACCTTCTGGTAAGCAAACTAGGAAAAAGAGGAAGTTTAATTGATTGTCTTATTGCGTGATAACTACGTGGTGTAATAAAGCTGATTATGTTGGAATTAAATTGACTGTATTCCATGCGTGTTGCTTGTTCCTCTTGTTTGGGCTGTGTTTGATATGCATATATAGATAGAGCTGGTTATTTACTTATTGAGTGGCAGGCTCATCCCTCTGCTGACGTTTTATTTCAAGAGTAGAGTTTGAGATGTCTGACTATTAAAACGCTAGGTCTACACGTTATACTCAGGCAGGTCGGGCCAGTATGCAGTTTTCTCCTCTTTGTCAGTTAGAGTACAAAACACATTTTGTCTGTACAAAGAGAATATAAGTGTACGGATTACTTGTGATGAATCACCTTGTGGTGTTTGATATGTATATATATATATATATAATATTGTGGGTTGATAATAACTATTATGATGTGTTGGGATTACGTATGCAAACTAATTATGTGCATTTATATATAAACACAGGGATTACTATAAGTATGACGTTTAGGGTAGATATAGCCCTCGTAGCGAAGGGGATGCTACATATGGGACTGATGCCATCATTCTCGTGGACTTGGGGATACCCTCTCACAGAGTCCTGCACTTTTTTTAATAATGTAATACGGAGCTTTTAAAAGAAAACTTGGATCTCATTGAAGAATTAAGAGAAAAAACTTTCATTTGCATATAAAGGTACAAAAACACCATAATTAATGCTCATAATAGAAGAGTTAAATTACGAAGTTTCCAAGTCAGAGATATGGTACTGCCAAGGGTGGATACCTTAAAGCCGGTGGAAAAATTAGACCCCATTTGGGAAGGACTCTACAAAGTCAAAGGACTAATTGGGCGAGAAGCTTATGAATTAGAAGATCTAGAGGGATGCCCCCTACCATGTCCTCGGAACATACACAATCTGAAGAAATATTACACGTGATGGAGGACGCCCCTCCCCCCACTACATAAGTCCTTCTGAAAGAAGTCTTTCTCAAAGAATAAGTCCTCCTGAAGGACGTCTTCCTCAAAGAATAAGGTCCTCCTAAAGGACGTCCTCTTCACGAAGTTTGAAGTCCTCCTGAAGGACATCTCTTGTCATTAGAAAAGTCTCCTATGTTGGTTTCCTCCCTAAGTTGGGGGAACCCCCTAAAGGTATGATTTTTCCGATTTTGCATAATAAAGCGAGACGTAAAATAATATAGGAGTAAGTCCTGCTAAGAAACATAGAAGATTATCAAGGGGACCCTACATCCCACTTCAAAGCCCTCATACGCCTTTCACTCATCTTTTACTTACATATATTTCGCGATATAACATGAAAACTAACTTTATCTCTAAGAGCATAGGATGCAGGACGAACATTAATGGGGGGCGCCCCTCATAAGGAGTATACCTCATAACATGCCCCTTCAAGCAAAGCATAGATACTCTATCAATTAGAAATAAGAAGATAGATAAGCAACATAGCACAGGTTTTATGATAGATAGCAAGCATGAACTCAAGCAAATCGCATTTCAAGCCCCCGGCCTAAAACATGGTCTGGAGAGAGCAAAATAGCATCCACAAAAAAAAAAGAAAAAAAACAAGAAAGTAAATTGTTTCACCCACATTTTCAATGGTGGAAGAAGAGCAGAATTCAAGAGTAAATTATTTTCAAGAATGATAGAGGGGCCAAATTATATCTTTATTTTTCTTCCTCACAAGCGGGGTCTTCTTTTCCTTCTCAGCCTAGTTCTTCGAGCGGGGGCATCTGCAGAAGCATCAGGGGGTCCTACATCAGCGGCCAACGGAACACCTCCATCTTTCGGATCTAGGGCTCCTTCACTTGGGATGTCGCCCACTACAGGATCAATTGCTGCTTCGAGGGGGGAATCCTCACTTCAGCCTTGACCTCGCCCAATAGGTGGTCGAAGTCTTCTTCTGCAAAGTCCTCCACGAGTCAATTCAAGGTAAAGAATAATCGAGATTAACCAAAAGAAGAAAAAGAAATAACCTAATCCAAGGGGGAAGCTTCCGTTTACTAGGACTGGAGGTTCAGCAAAGGGGTCTGGGGTATTATCCATGGCCGCCCCAAGATCAAGGAAAGAAGTCTCTTCCCCAGTTGGGGTGTAACCGCTATTTTTGCCACCTCTTGCTGGTACTCCGTGGATTTCTTAAGCTCACCAAGGCGGCTCGTCCAGTAAGCCTCCAAATAGTGTTGGCCTTCCTCAATATCGAGAAAATCCAACACAGCCTTCACCACTGCCTTTTTTATCACCCCCTCATGACCAGCAACTTCTTTTTGCAGCCTCTTCAGATCTTTCTCCAATTGCTGGCAACGGCTGGTAGTGTAGCACCCCCCTCGCTACAAGGGCTATATCTACCCTAAACGTCATACTTATAGTAATCCCTACGTTCATATATATAAATTCGCACATAATCATCTAATTAATTTGCATACGTAATCCCAACGTTATAACGACACAATCAACCCAAAACATCATATATACAAATCAAACATTACAAGTAATCCACCATAGTTAATCTCCACGATACAAACAAAATACGATTTATAATCTAACTGACAAAGAGGAGAAAACTGCATACTGGCCCGACCTGCCTGAGTATAATGCGTAGACCTAATCTTCAACAGTCAGACGCCTCAAAGTCTACTCCTGAAAGAAAATGTTAGCAGGGGAGTGAGCCTGCCACTCAGTAAGCAAATAACCAGCCTTATCTATATATGCATGTCAAACACAGCCCAAACAAGATAAACAAGCAACACGAATGGAATACAATCGATTTAATTCCAGCATAATCAGCTTTATTACACCACATGGCTATCTCATAATAAGACAACCAACCAAACTCCATTTTTCCTAGTTTGCTTACCAGAAGGTGATATTGTGTTTTTCCCGCCAACTCAATCTCACCGTTATATAAATTTAAGTGAACCCCCTTGACAGCCGGCTCATCAATCTCATTTCGCACATAGCATTTTCATATCGCACATAGCTCTTTCATATCGCACATAGCTCTTTCATGTCGCGCATAGCTCTTTCATATCGTACATAGCTCTTTCATATCATATTTTCGCCTTATAGGCTTTTCAACACATCAAGGGGTATTCACACCACAATTATATTCAATTTCCATCACTCCCTCATTTCCACATATCACCATTCTTGTAAGCAATTAGTAACGTAAAATAATATATTAACATATTCTCATTTTCAGATATCCACAATACATCAAACAACAAACATAATATTTCAACGTATTTCCTCATTCCACGTACATAATACCGTCAATCAAATCAAATCATCCATCACTCATATACTTCATATAAATCAATGTCAGCACGAACCACAAATTCATATAACAGTAAAATCACAAATACAGAAGGCATATATAGATAATACTAATTATTACTTACCTCGACCTTACAACGCTTTTATCTATCCAATAGGTAGTGGTTCGGTCTTTTCACTTTACCCCCGTATCCGATAATGAGTTAGACCACACACAATTAATATATCGAGAATATCGTAATTTCTTTTAAATATAATATTGAATATCATTTGTACAATTTCTAATAATTCTTTAATATTTCATTTCTATCGAAATACAAATCTTCGTTTTTCCTCTTTATTAGCATACCATTTATTAAATATAATTCTCGGAATATTTCTATGAATTTTCTATCAATTTCTCGCTATTATACTCTTAAAATTAAACAATAATACATATAATTGCGTATTTGGTTAGCAATTCCAATGGAATTATATAATTTGACTATAGCAACATTCAAATCTAATAAATTTAATAATCTAATTAACCAACGATATCATTTTTATATCCAATTTGATATTTAATTCGACACTATTTTAAATAGTCGAACTCATAAAATATTCCGATTAAATAGTACACCGCTTACCATAAACAACATTTAATAAACAGACTAATTAAATAATATAATTATATAAATTAAAATCAAAGTTTCGTACCTCACATGTCGCCGAAATTGTGTATGTGTATAATTATATAATTAAATAAAAATTAAAATGATAACCCGTACCTCTGTTCCTTCTTCCTTTTTTTCTTTCCCAGATTGTGCGTGTGTGTTGTGTGTATTTGTGTGTGTATGTACCAAGAACAACAATAAAAACAAAAAGAAGAAAGAGAGAGCTATCGAAATACAAATCTTCGTTTTTCCTCTTTATTAACATACCATTTATTAAATATAATTTTTGAAATATTCATATGAATTTTCTATCAATTTCCCGCTACTATACAATTTAATTAAACAGTAATACATAGAATTGCGTATTTGGTTAATAATTCTGATGAAATTGTATAAATTGGCTATAGCAATATTTAAATCTAATAAATGTAATAATCTAATTAACCAACGATATCGTTTTTATATCTGATTTGATATTTAATTTGACACTATTTTAAATAGCCAAACTCGTAAAATATTCCGATTAAATGATACATCTCTCAATATAAACAACATTTAATAAATGGACTAATTAAATAATATAATTATATAATTAAATAAAAATTAAAATGATAACCCGTACCTCTGTTCCTTCTTCCTTTTTTTCTTTTGTGCGTGTGTGTTGTGTGTATTTGTGTGTGTATGTACCAAGAACAACAATAAAAACAAAAAGAAGAAAGAGAGAGAGAGTGAGGCGGTGGGAGGTGGGACCCTCAATTCCCTCTCTCTCTCTCTCTCTCATATGTATATATATATATTATTCACATATATATACTATTATTATTATTATTATTATTATTTTATTTATTTAATTTAACTTTTCTCAAAATACTCATTACGTCCTTCCTGAATTTTCTTAATTAATATAAGTTGCCCTCAAATATTATAACGAGCTCCAATTTAACCCGTTCAAGTTTTATTATATTTCAATTATGGCCCATAATTTATTTACCAATTAACTAAATTTCATAAAAATTTATCAATTAATCCCCCAATTATGTATTATAATCTTTGGGGCGTCACAGGTAGCCTCCTTCTTTGCCTCCTTTTAATTTGGCATTCTCAATACCCCAGGTGTTCCACCCTTTCCTCTAACTTTCTCCTCTCAGCTTCACTCTAAGGGGTGGGAGGGGTCTCCTGGGATCGGGAAAAGAGTTCCTCACATACGGAGACCATCTGCAATGAAGAAAACATCAAAGAAGCATTCCAAAGAAAGAAAAATAATCAAATCAAGAAAAAATACCTTAACCAAGTATGAAAAGAGTATCCCCTCCAGGTCCTCCCTAGACAAAAGGGCCAGAAGATGTCTATCCCCATAGATCAGTGCCCTCTCATAATTTCGGCCACCAAAGAGGAGCTCCTTCCTCTCTTCTACTCTAAAGATTGGCGAGTATGCAAGCAGTTCGAGGAAGCATGAGAAGACTTAAGGGACACCCCTCTCATCCTTGAAAGAAGGAGGGTGGGAAATCTAGAAGAAGGCTTTGTGGAGCTGATTGGGGGAGTACCCAAGGAACTCATTCTAGTTTTTTTGGAAGAACCTCCAGGCATAACCCCTAGAGAAGGAGAGGCAGATCGTTTCCCCTTAGATTAGCTAGATGCAGGGGTCCCCTAAGGAGATCTGGAAAGAGGGGTCCCCCCAACACAATCCATAGAATAAGGAGAAATATAAAATACCAAGAGAGTCTCCCAAAGGTTCCATCCAAGGACTCAAATCAAAGTACCCTAGAAGTCTTTCATCAATTAAAAATCGACAGTCATAAGAGCCCTCATTTAAAGTGCTCAAGAAGGAAGACAAGGCAACAGTCCTTGCCCCGATATTTATAGAAGGAGTAGCCTCCTTTATCCGATAATCTAGGAAAATCCAGGGCTGAGGGCCAAGACAAAAAAGAAATTGTTCTTCCAATGTTTTGAGGGGTTGGAGGCAGGCAAGAAGAACATCCTCCATCAGGGCATAAAAATAAAAAAAAAAATAAAAAAACAAGTTCAGCACATTTCAGCCGAAAATACTGGGGAAAGATGTTGGTAGTAACAGGGGACCCATTAAAGCAGAAAATCATATGAAAACTAGTAAAAATCCTAAAAGATTTGGGGACCAACTGATTCAAGGGAACTTGGAAAAGACGAGCAACAGCGGCATAAAAAAAGGGAATGGAAAAGCATAAACCTGGCTGTAATTGGGAAGAAAAGAAACACAAACAATTCAAGGAGGAGACTGGGGCCACTAGTATGGGAGGGGGTATAAATAGTGAAAGATGGGGGAATATGAACTTCATTGATCAACTGATCAACAGCAAAGGTTTTGAGACTGGAGGACCCCCAATCCACTGGCTATTAGGGCACCTCCCTCTATTCTTCCTTAGGAGAAGAGCTTTCCCCTTTGTTCTCCCTACCTCCTCTTTGTCAGTTTCCTCATCTATTAAATGATGAGCAGCCCCTACCGCTTGTGGCA
>NC_026155.1:895388-914072 GCF_000512975.1 Sesamum indicum
CACTTGGGAACCTAAACGATCCAGGGCCAGTTATTCTCGAAGTGTCTTTGAGAGATCATCACCTGGGAAGGTCTCATTGACAAAGCAAATGGATTCATCTGAAGAAGCCATGAGAAGACACCCAAAATAAAATAGTAAAAGGAGTTGTGAAAAAGAGAATGGATACTTGCAGATTTTTTAAAGAAAAAATCCTGATCCTTTAAGGAGGATGAAGAAAAAGGGAGTTACACTTTGATCAAGGATGTGGGAGAGGGAGTTAAACCCACATCAACCTATAATCGTCCCTTATTGGGCGGTTACCTAACAGCTCAGGCGTGTGGGAGGGGTGGTTATCAAACGCCCCCTGCAGCAGTAATCGTGATGGCTAGAAGTAACCCTAACCATATTTCCTTTACTAACAAGGGGCAGGGATCAAAGCCCCAAGTTTAGAAAAGAAAAGCAAAAGGTGGGAAATTAAGAAGTGGGGTATCTTGAACCAGTAGTTGCTTCCAAAAGAAAGAGGGAGCCCTCTTAGGCGCAAAAAGGACTTCTACTCTAAGGATTTGGGAGACACCCCTCCTCCTTAGAGTGGCGGGGCTGAATGACACATGTGGCCCAAATATAACCAGTCTAAGAAGGAATAGAAAACCCCAAGAACACTTAATAGGTCAATGAAATCCATAAAACACAAGAAGAATGAGGAGGCCAATGTACTCAAGAAAGTGAAGTGTCCCTTAATGTGAAAGTTTTGTATTTAGTTATTCGAATTAGTGCAAGAACTGAAGAATTTGCCTCAACTTCTATTGGGTAAGAATCTAGAGGAAGCGTCAAATGATGATGCATGTACGTGATCATTGGCGTGTAGAGGTCACCTTGTTAAGGTGTAAAAAATTTTTAAATTCAAAATTTGATGATGTCAAAACAAGTCTGGAACTAAAGTTTGGGCAAAATAACAAGGTCTAGAGAGACCTCTTGAGACAACTAAGTGTGAAAGCAACTTAAAGGTCATTCTGACACCACTCACCAAGCTTTGAGCTCCAAACCTTGATAAGTGGGGGCACTTCTCATCTGGGGATATTTATGAGTACCAAGTGACCTTCAAGCATATTGGAAGCTCCTGGCTGGAAGACCTCTAGAAAAAGGGCTTCATATAGATCTTCAATAAGGGCTCTGCGATGACTGGGTTTATCGATAATATCGTGAGTAAATTGCCTAAATCTTGAAGTATGTCAGAGACCTTAATACTCAGTGAAAAGGATAGTCGTCCTTCTCTGTCACTATTCCGACCACCTTTTGGCAGGGGCGTAGCTTTTGTTTGCCAAGACCACTCCTGTCAGTGTTACTGCAGATATGTGTGGCCTATTGCACCCGATTCATCATGATTGTTGATATAGGGTGCGAATAAGGTAGTACAATCAACCACCATCTATAAATACAGGCACTCCACCATCAGGTATAACTTTTGCCTCCCCAGTTATTGCTCTTATCTTTCCAGATACTATGAGTGAACACTAACTTGAGCGTCAGAGTGCCTAAATCGAAGCGCCCTCTAGCTTGGGACTAACTCCATCTTGTTTTACACGCATTATCCTGGTTGTTACTCATCGATTGAGCATTGGGAATAGGCTTAATACCTTGACCATCACTAAAATACCCTAAACACTTACCTACAATTTTTGGGTACAACAATATTATTCTCCTCTGAGGTTTAGTGTAATTACAAGCAAATCTCCTGTTGTGGGAGAAACTATACCTAGTACCCCTAGCGTTTCTTTTCATCCATTCATCTATTAGTAAAATTCACGTGAATTTGCTGATATCAACAAAAAAAATTAAACAATAATTCATATTTACCACGAAATAACTTACAGACCTATAGTAGGTCAAAGAAGTCTTTTTTGAACAAATACCTTTATAAAGGTGAAGATGTACCTTCTTACGTGAATTAAAGTATGAAAATGTATAAAGGTATTAGTTTTTTATTCAATTTTTTTTCTCATATCAATAGATTCAATAATTTTTGATCAATTGATATATTTATTTATAACAAAAACAAACATTAAAGATATTAAATGTAATTTTTCAAATCATAAAAAAATTTGTATAGGAGGTTGGTAGGGGTGGGCGAACGGGTCGGGTTAATTGGGTCCCGACCCGACCCAATCGTAGCAATGAATCGGATCGGGTTTCTCGAGTTTTTGCATGGGCTCGGGTTGTAGCATCCTACCCGAAGAACCCAATCGGGATAAAAGAAATAAGTCAGTTTGTCTTCACTCTTCACAGACGGGTTCCTTGGTTCTTTCTCTTCTTTCCCACAATCTTCTTCCTCCATGTCTCCAACGGTCCAATCTTCTTCTTCCCTATTGTCGTTGTTGCCGCTGAGTCGCCGACCACAAAAACTCCAGAACTCCGACGACCGACCCACCACCGCGAGTCCGCGACTTCTCCTTCTTCGCCGATAGAGTTCGTCGTCGCTATTTTGCTAGGTAATTTTTTAATAATGGAGTTGTAATCATGTAATGGACCTAATGGTGATGCATATTTTGTGAAATTAGATTAGATTTTTGGTTAGTTATTGGGTTTGTTTTGCATTTTTATTTGAAGGTACATTTATATCTTTGTATGCATGTTAAGTGTTTGTTGAAATGCCAAATTGAAGTGTTTGTTGATTATGCTTGAAATGCTCTAAATATGAAATGTAGATGTCAAGATTTACCAGCAGAAATTGTCAAAGATCATGTTAAACTCACCAGTGGAGCTTGAACCCTGAAACCCCTCTGTCCATTAGGAGATAAAAATAATTTGGTAGCAATATGCACTTGGAGGAGCGAATGCAGAATAGGTGAAAAGAGGGATTGCATGTTCCGTGGTGCTTGGAACTTTGATCTATAAGCAAAGAAGATGTAAAATAATAGAGAAAATATTTGGAGATAAGCTTTTGAAATCATGTTTGCTTTGAAGCCTAATTCATCCTGTTGTATCACTTTGAAATTACTAACTTTTATTTGAATTGGGATTGGTAAAACTTGTCATGTCCTCTTCTCAATTTCTTAAATTTTAAGCTCACGTTTAATCTTTTAGAGCCAGTTGTCCAAAGTATCTTTCATCTCCATGCTACCTTTCTCTACTTGTAAGAACATATAGCTACTTGAAAACGTGAAGGATATCTATTTCCTCCTCCTTATATGAGAGTGCATGAAATAATTTGAAATATCATCTGCTTTATATATATATATATATATATGTATGTATATTGGACGAAGCTTTACTTTTCCGTTCTTATACTTTGCAGATTGAAAATATTGATTTCTCAATGGACGGAATTAGAAGTCACTCTCAATCTCAGTCTAACTCGTCAACGAATGAACTTGAAGTGATTGAGAAAGGTACTTATTTATTTTTTTTCTTGTATTTTGATTATTGTTCAATTTTATGTATTCTACTTATATATTTTACTTGTCTAATTACTTTCTATTTTGTTGTAGAGTTGATTAAGTTGGGGGTTGATTCAACAATTATTGACATTTATTGGTGCTAACTGGTACTTGTAAATTTTTGACAAGGTATTAGAACGGTAAAACCTCATTGTGTAATATTAAATTTTTAATTTGTTTGACTTTCTCTAATAGTTCTTCCACTTTGTATATTTAATGCTTGACAGGTCGAGGACTTGAGGATGAAAATGTGATATGAGCTAGTTGCTTTTTCAGTCTGTAGGCATTAGGATTTAGGAGGCCTTGGCTTTATTGTTGTTACTGAAATAATTTACATAAACCTATGATAATTTATGGATGTGACTGAACTTTTTTTTTTTTTGTATTTATGTAAAGCTTTAAGTATTTGTGTCCATAATTTATATTTTAGATTTACATGGAGTGCATTACTTTAATTTTGCAAAATTGACCTTGTACATTTTTTGAAACTAAAAAAAACCCGAACCCGACTATCGGGTACCCGAACCCAATGGATACCCGATTGGTCGGGTATCCGACTTAGTCGGGTTCGGGTTCATTTTTCCCAAACCCGACGTATCGGATACCCGACCCGATGCCCACCCCTACAGGTTGGTGCAATAATCCAAATATAATATGGGCATTAATGTGGGAGGTAGAGAAATTAGCCGGCCTATTGCCTATATATCTGCTACATAATGAATATTAATTCCATTAAATGTCTTTTAAGTTGCCATTTAGTTACTTTTTAAACGATTAAATAACAATCTAGTTATGTCGGATAAACTGAGGTTGTGACTCATCCTTTGGATAGGATCACACTCTTCACTCAAATTGGACAAATTCTCACACCTAAAGAGGATTATTGGGTTGGTAAATTGAAGCCAGTTGACTTAGTATTTTGAGCATTTTTATGCGTAATTTTACTATCTTTTAAAGAATTTCAATTTTGAAATAGATTTCCAAACTAATAGTATGTCTATAAAAAAGAAAATATTTTTTATATTCCAAAAATCAAATATGGACAAATTTTGAACAATCGATCATGATATATATATATATATTCATTAGATTAAAAAAAATGAAACTAATACTATGTTAATATCCTGGGAAAATATTGTAGTTGGTTTTGTAAGATTGCATTCAAAATCATTTTAGTGTATAAAGTTTTTTTTTTAATCATCTATAAACTTTAATTTTTGTTTTAATTTGGAGTCTATTAATAATTTTTCAGTGAAAATATAACAATAAAATGGTCATGTGACCGTCACATGATGTTAGTCTACAGGGACAATTTTATTATTTTATATTGTTTCTTTTTTAAAATATAAAAAATATTAAACACGGCCAACATGCTATGAGATACATGCATGTTTTCCAAACAAATATATACAGCATCGAGACCGAGAGTTATATAGGTCATGTTGCACATACGACCGTGTTTTCAGATAGAGCTTCAACACGCAAATAGAAAATAACACAGTCAGGCCGTATTGTCATCCTAAAATTTAGGATTTTATCAAAATCATTCTCCTGTCATGATTTTATAAATTTTTTAAGCGGGAATATTTTATTTGAGCTTCAACGGTTTTATTTCGTTACCACATACATCATTTACTACAACAGTTAATTCACATACAGTAAAGTACTTAGTACAACATCTGCATTTTTAGCCCTCTCATTATATATTTCTTATAGATTCAGAACTATTTGAGCTGCCCAATACAGAATCAAGTACTTGTTATATATTTCTTATACATGGGCTAGGCCCAAATAAAATGAGGTCCGACCCACAAAATCGGACTCGGGCAGCGTGACCCGCATGTCCATCCGCTTTATTTATGAGTTTCATGGACCCAAAGCACAGATTTGGCAATTCGTGGCGGGTGGGGACCCGGGAAACCATAGCCCCACCTTGTGCGACCCACGTGGGTAGGATTTAGATTTTCCCCATTCCTCGCCTTCCTAGTTTCCACCCGCGTCTGACGCGTGTGACTACTACGCTCCAGTTGTCCTTTGTCTCTTCTTCTTGTTATTTCTCTCATTTTCAGCTCTTTTGAGTTGGAGAGCCTTTAATTCAACACATCCTGAAAATCCCCAATTTTGATGTCTAGAATTTGCCCTGAAATGATCCCAAGAGCGTGAAATTCCATACTCAAAACCCTAATCTGTGCGGAATAGTGCGATTGACGTACCCAAACTTAGGGTTTTTGAAAATGGACAAGAACGAGGATGAATTACAGCTAGCGATGTACAAGTCCCCGAGTTTCACAGGTGGATGCCTGGAAATTCGGCTTTTCTACGTCCGCATCTCGCCTTGTGCGGTGGACGACGTCCCGGACCAGCTCAAGCTCCGCCACCTCCGAACCGAGGTCGGTGTTTCATTGGAAATCAACGGCGCACGCGTCCCGTCATCGGAGTCTGTTTCTATTACCCTTCGTCGCGATCGCGTCGATAAGGATTCCTCCGAGGTTACGTACGTTAGCACCGACAGCGTTAAAATTTCGGGTCCCGCGGAATTCGAGGTCTGCGAAGAGAGGGATGATTTTGATTTAATTCTATGTGGCTCTCTGCAGAGAGCTGATGCTGCGGCTCCGTGGAGTAATGAGAGTGCGTTGGATAATGATATGAAAACTGGGTGGGGTATGGAGTGTTATGTGGCCGCCTCCATTACGAATGGAAGGTCGCCATTTTTCCAGCCGAAGATTGGGGTTTGCTCTCCATCCATTGAAGTTTACGTAGCTGGGTGTTGCTCGGGGACGCCTGTCATTTTGACGAAGACGATTTTGATTAGTCCGAGGAGGAAGGTGGCGAGGCAAGGGATGATTCTTGATGCTATCCCTGAGGACGAGGAGATGGGGAAGGAGCAAAGGAGTTTCTGTAACGGTTTGGCAAGGCAGCGGAAATTGCAGGTAGTCTTGATTTAGGTTTTAATTGTTTTCTGTTGATTTAAGCTTCTTTTGTTTGTCATCGGTAGGTAGCTACGAGGTCGTAATTGTTCTATAGATTATTGCACATGTTAGCTGAGCATGAATGTGGTTGTATACATGAAGCAGAGATATTTCTTGATATCATTCTAAGAATACCTTGGATTTCTAAAAGATGATATCATTTATCTAATGGCTAACAGAAAGGAATGTTGGGATTGTAAGTCGAGGAAGCTGAAGTAGCTACTTTTGAGATTAACAGAAGAAAGCAAAAATTGAGTGGAGTAATCATTATAAAATAGGCAGGTCAATGTTTGAGATTCTGCCATTAGATAAATATGGCCAGTTGAATTTAGATGGTGGGTTTAATCCCAATACTGCAACTGTTTTGATGCAAAAGTAACTTAAAACTTGTCTTTATCAAATGAGAATTTGGTTTTAGGTTGATCCCTATGGAGGTGATTATACCTGGGTAATATTATTTTGATTATGATCATGGTGGATATTGATCCTATTGACAGGCTCGATTAGAATGTCGTCTATAGGTAGTCAGTTTATCATCCATGTGCCGCATTATAGTCAATGTTGAAAGAAGTAATGGTATATGAGAAAAACATTGCTGGTTGCTAGTTGAATGGATTTCAAAGATATAGCCGGACAACTAAAACAAATGAATGCAGTACCAATCTGGTAATGCGTTGTTTTAGAAATTTAGTTTGTGCAACCCTATTAAATGATCCTATGATTCAGTTGTGGGGATGCATGATACATGTTGCCTGTGTTTGAACTTTTTATAAACAATGGCCCGGTTTTTTCTTCAAATCACAATCATAAAACTGTAAAAAAATGGGGGTAGTGTATGCATTAAGACACTATTGACCTATACAATGCACATATGTCTGGTAAAGGCAACCCCATCTGCTCGGAGCTCGAAAGCTTATATGCTTTTTCCTTAATCATAGTTCATCTGTTGTATATGGATCATTGTGCGTTGGATTTTGCTGTTGCTCCTAAGACGCTTTACAGCCAAAACTACTACCAAAGTATCTAGTTTTATGATGTGTGCAAACATTTTCTTTTCACATTGTTAAGTATAAAAAATGATCTGAAGAATATGCATGAATAACAAACTGATGCTATAGAAAACCTCATTATTGGCAGCAAAAGTCTAACGGTCTAACCACATTATACAACTTGAAGAGATCAATTCTAGGTCAAGGAGAGTTGTCACAGTCGTTGATTTCTTCATGTCAAAGCTTAAATTAAGTGTAATTTCCAGTTCATGTGAATGATTGTGAACATGTATACACTGATTTTGGAAATATTTGAACTATTTGGCCGATTATTTTGTGCCGTTGGACTGTAGGGTGGAGACTTGTATTCTTTTATATGCACTCGGAAGATATCCTGTTCTTTTGATTGATGTAGCTACTTTAACAAGGTAATCCATCCTTTGGGCGGCATCTGCCAGGAACAGAGTTAACCCTCAGAATGCTGCCTACTTGTGATCCTCTGAGTTTCTAATCTTAACTGATTTTCTGCAGTTCACAGCAGCTGACATGGATGACTACGAGTCAGATAGGAAAGTGGGATACAGCTATTACTCTGACGATATGTACTATGGTGAAGATGGCCAGCTTTCCTGGTTCAATGCGGGTGTGAGGGTTGGTGTGGGAATAGGGCTTGGGGTGTGCCTGGGCGTTGGAATTGGTGTTGGCCTGCTTATGCGATCGTATCAAGCTACAACTAGGAATTTCAGAAGGAGATTTTTCTGATTCTACATTCTGCCAAGGAAAATAGTGATGGTTATCATGGAAACATATTTCCTTTGGGATCGCTACCTAGAGACATGATGACGCAGCTGAAGAGTAAGAAGAAGCTCACCAATATATAGCTACTTAAAATGTGGCGTATAATCTGCTGCTACCCAAAATTCTAGTTATGGTAAAGGTGCTGCTTTTATCTATGCTGCCAAGTTCTTCCATCGTGCGCCACTGGAAGTGTTCATGTATCAGTGTGAAATGTTAAATACTCGGCCTGGTGTGCTACAAGGGATGCTGGGTTGATGTGTGGATATGGTCTGTTAATCTGGTCTCTATCTCTGTGCTTGATCCTCCGTAGATATACGTTCTCTTTTATGAAGTCGTTTGGTCTGATCATCTTTTGGAGTAACTTTTTTTTCTCCTTATTGCGTTTTTCTGTATCCAGCTTAAACATTATAGCCAATTTTGTTCTCTTTTGTGACTGCCCAAATAAGTAGGCATGGTGGGCATAAGAGTTGCTGCTTCACAGTACATTGTTGTAGAGTTCTATAACATCATTGCCGCCTTGTTGTTTGAGATCAGAGACTTTGTTTAGATCCGCGCCTGTGTTGAGTTGATTTGATGGATGAAGCTCTTCTAATTTATGCAATGAGCACATTGCAGTGGGTTGTTACAATAAAGAACCTTTTCTCCTACATTCCATGTTTGAATTGAACGGCAGTAGTATTTTTTTTGTTTTTTTTCCAAATAGTTTAATTGAATTTTGGAGGTGGGGCGGGCGGTGTAGAAATTTAATTGGGTTTTGTTGGTTAGACCACATCAAGGTGCACCGGCGTGATCGGCACGGATCAACCTAGAAAAGTTCAGTTCAAGATCAGTTCATTATTGTTTATGATCGGTCAGTCTAGAAAAGGTTAGTTCAAGATTAGTTCATTATTATTTATGATCGGTTTGATTGGATAAGATTTGATAAAATTTAATTGGGTTTTGAGTTCAGATTAGTTCATTATTGTTTATGGTTGGTCTGGTTGGATAAAACTTAATTAGGTTTTAATTCTTACAAAATAAAGTGGGTTGGTTGTTCAAATTGACATTTTTGCAGCTAATTAGGAGAAAGGAAACAACCAACAAAAATACTTTATTGAAAAAGAATATTACACTTTTTTTTTAATTTTATTTAATATATGTAGATTATGCATATTAAATATTTCTTAATCTAGATAAAATACGTTAGCTATGTATTTAAAAGATATTATATGATTTATATTAATTTAAAAATCAAGCGTTGCTTGAATCTAATTCAAATTGAATCACTCATTTCATTGATTAATATAATATAAAAAAAAAAGTGTCTCCCGTAGATTTTTAAATTTCCACGTAATCCCAAGTTCTTTTAAATAAACAAATATTTAATAGTGGATTTAAAAAATGTATCATTTGAATTTTGTGAAAGTTGGGTCTGTTTGTTTATATTTTCATTTTTAGTTTTTAAATAATAATTGAAGTAAAAATATTTTGTTTATTAATTTTTTATTGAAAATGTATTGATTTTTTTGACTCCACACAGTCTAATATAAGTACAAAAATATATAGGAATATAAATTAAAAATTTATGTACTTTTTTTTTTTTGTTGATGTTCGTACTTTTTTGTTTAAATCCTAATAAGAAAAGATTAAGTGTAGCCAAGAATTTTTAGAGGGTTTTCGATATAATTTCTAAATGTTTTTGAAAAAAATTATCACTATGTTTGTTTTCATTTTCAAATTGTTTTTGAGACAAGTCAAAACATACCCAATATTTGCCACAATTTAAAAACACCTAATTTTAGGTGTTTTTAACTGTTTTAGTATAAATACATGCATATATATACACACACGTATACATAAATATATAAAAAAAAGACATGATTTGACAATGAATAGTAATTTTTGTCTCCCCAAACACAACATTAAACATATAATACTTATTCTAAATTATCTTCAAAAACAAATCCAAACATATATATTATCTCTAACACACACTTGTTTATCTTCGTTTTTCTCTTTCTATCTCCATAAAACACAACAAAACACTCAAAAAACGAATCCAAACGTCATGTATAATTTTGCACTTTCAAGAGTCTTTTAAGTGTAACTAACCCTAATTATTTATTTATACTAAGGGAAAATGAAAAATGTAAAAATACGTAAGCTTGTGGGTTCGAAGGACATGTATGTCATTTTAGCATCACCCCTTCCTTCTGTATTTTTATTCATTTTTCCACTGCTCGCGGAACAGTCTCTCTCCCTCTCTCAAACCAACGCACGCAATCGATCTAACATAGAAACATACTTGGATTGTTTCTCCCAGGTGATTCTAAATTTCCAATTTTTTTGTCCGATTTTAATTTTATGTTGTATCTGTTTGAATTTCCATTTCTTTTGCCTGTTGGTCTTTTTAACTGCTTATGATTTCTTTCGTTCTCTCCCCCCCCCCCCCCCGCTCGCGTGATTATTTGTTTGCATGTTTGGATGTTTATGCGATTCATAGGCAACGGAAATTAATTCCATAATTTATTATTCTGATCTCTGAGGATCTAGGTTGATGAAGATTTAGCGAGATGGATGGCCAAAAGAAAGAGAGAGAGAGAGAGAGAGAGAGAGGTTATGAATGTCTTGACTTAGTTGTTGTTGTTGGATCATATAGTTGAAGTTTATGATAAGTTCTTTTAATTAGATGATCTAATCTACTGCTTATGATTGTTCTAAGTACGATAATTTTTTTGGCTTGAATTGATGCTAATGCATGAATGGCATTGCGTTCCTGAATGCTGGGATGATATGTGGTGCCTAAAGTGTTCTAGATTTGTCTCTACTTTGGTGTCAGTTCTAAGTTGAAATTCTTACACTTAATTTCATTGCTCGGTGTTGAGATTGCAGCACCTTTTCTTGAAAATATTGATATGTGGAGTAGTGCAACTCTGTGCTTGGATGGAGATATTTCGAGTCTTTGAAGACTATTTAGGGTTCAGCAAATGAACAGACCTAGAAGATATTAAATATAGGTAGTGTTAAGATGGGTTTGATGTGCTTAAAAAGGTGATGTACTGGTGTGCTGAAGAGTGGTAAAGTACCATTAGTCAATGGCAGTAAGAACGAGATACTAGAAATTTCCTCATTATTCATGGTTTTCACGACTAGAGCTTAAGGGATTCAATAATATCATGCTATTGGAGAAAGACCACTACTTGACTATAGACCCAAACTATTCAAAATAAATGCATATTCTTGGATCAACCCTTATTTGGTTAAACTAAGATTTATCTACTTTTGTGATCTTCAAGCTTTCTGGATAAATATTTATGGAAGGGTTGGAAGTGCATTGATGGTACGAGCATGGTATATATTCTCAGCTTGTCTTCAGTTTGTCTGGCAGGAATATGCAAATTGTCAAAATGCTTAATTTTTTATCTTCAAGTAGTTACTTTTTAAGTATATGTTGTTTTGTAAACCATTCATGAAATTGGTAATTTGTGTATAAGCCAGGTGTTTTCTTATGCAGTTATTGTGGCAAGAATATGTCAGGCACTGAGGAAGTTAAAGAACAAACAGAAGTTGTTATGGAGGACACTGAGAAGTCCTTGCCATCGACAGAGCAAGAAGTTGCATTCAGATCATGTTCTGTTTGGGTACTCTTTTTAACTTTATTCTATTATGTTTTAATTTAGACTCATTATGTTTTGAAGGAGGAAGTTATTAAGAAGAAATATGGAGGAATAGTGCCCAAGAAACCACCTCTGATTTCTAAGGTATTATATATGACCTTGTTGCATAAATTTGTGATGTAGCTTTAGGATTCTTTCTGAAACTCTTTTGATTTGATATCAGGATCATGAACGTGCCTATTTTGACTCTGCTGATTGGGCTTTGGGCAAGGTACTCTCTTTTGGTATTTGAACCATTGTTTGAATACTTGAAGCTTGGGGTAGTGGTATAACTGTGATATGTAGAACTTAGTAACGTTCTTCCATCTTTTCTCACTACAGCAAGGTGGACAGAAGCCCAAAGGACCTCTTGAGGCTCTTCGGCCCAAGTTACAGGTAATTATTCTTTTTTCCCTTGTTTTTATGTGCAGTTAGTTACAGGAATCATCTATAGACTTGAAGATATTTTATGTATCTATTATGGTTTTCCCATCCATGTTAGCTATTCTGCTGCTTTAACTTCTGGTATACAATGTTACTTTCAGTCTTTGGCTTAGAAGGGGTATGGAAAATGGGTAGCCAGAGATATGGAAGGATATAATAGTATCTCACGTCAAGACATTTAGTGCATGCTTAATAATGATAGAGAAGCTTTTTGGAACATCAATGCGAATGCTAATTCTAAACATCTCTTTCTTTCCAGTGACCTTTTTTCTTTTCGTTTTTTCTTTTGAGTGTGATGCTATAAGACCCTGTTTCTGCGACTCATGGCTAAGGATTCCCCTATGAGTAGACGGGTGCATGACTTATTCTAATTTTCAGCTTTTTCTGCATGAATTCTTGCTGGTAGGATTGGTGATGATTTTGAGCAAATTTTGGTGGAAGATTTTGGGAATTTGAATTCACCTGAGTTCTTGAAATTAATGATGTCCACCACCATTTTTCACTAATTTAATGAGTGTAATGAAATTGAAAATACCTGACAACTCCTTTTGACATCTATGGTTCTAACAGTGAAGTCATTAATATTTACAGAATTTTCAGAACTAAAATGGGTTAATTTAACAGCATGATGATATTTTATGCTGCGATGTCATTTTGCTTCTCTTCAGAACTTGAGGTTGACACTTGATTTTTGTCCCTCTCTCTCTTTCTCTATGTGCCTCTCTGCTAACACATGCTTCTCCTTCTATATTTTTTTGTTCTAGCCAACACAACAACAAACACGGTACCGCAAATCGCCTTATGCACCATCAGAAGGTGAAGGTATGCATGATTTTTGTTGAATTTATAAAGTGTAACATTTGGAATTCAATTTATTCTATCGCGAATCACATCAGTTCAGTTGTTGTCTTATTCATTTGTTTCTGTATTTTTAATTTTCACTCAACAAATTTATGCTTAAGAAACACTTATGCTGTGTGAGGACTTTAATGTTTGAACCACACTTTTTTACTCTCTCAAAAAGCAGCTCTTTGTGGAATTAGCCAAGGATTGTTGTTGTTTCTCATAAAGATTGTTAACCAAATCTTGTCTTCCGGTGTAGATGGAACTGCTGCACCATCAGAAGACACAACTACAAATGAATGAGAAGCAGCCGTTGATCCTTTGATGATGGGGAGTTTCTCCAACATCACCTGCAATCTAGTGAAAGTAAATTACGGCTATAATAAAATTTTAAAAGATATTGTAATGCCTGTTTAGTGTTTAGAGAAAGAATGCAACTACATGTTGTACTTGCTGCTGTAATCCCCTAGATCAAGATGTCTTTCCTGATCTTTCCCTGTTGTAGACTATTTTCCAGTCACCTATGACTTTACTTATATTTAGGACACAAAACTCATCAATATCATCGACTTTTATTGCTCTTATTTTGGTTTCGTCTACTAACTTGTATTCTGAGCAATGCTTTTAAATTTGGATTGGACCAGTGGGTTCTACCGGTTCAGCCGGAACCAGACATACAGATGGTCCAGATATGGGCATAAAAATTGGGATGGTCAAACCCGGCATGAGTCTGCCAAAACTCGGAGAAAACAGGCCAGATTCGGAACCAATCACCTATGACTCAGAGAATACTAACATCGCATTTAATGATTGTTATTTTTTTATTTTAATATTTATTAGGCTTTAATTTTTATTTTTTTAATAGAATTGTTGTTAATTTTTAACGGAATGAAATTTTAATTTATTCTTGTTATAAATTATAGGAAATAAATTATAATATTTTATATATTATTATTATAATTGTATTTATTTTTATAAATTGTTGAATTTATTTTTGTGTGTTTCTTGTTAATTTTTTTTTAAAATTGTGTTGTTAAATGCAATGGAATTTACTTCAAACAAATTTAAACTTTAAACTTTATTATTTGAATATATTTTACCTTTTAGCTTAATCAATATATATATAATGTGTATTAATATGCTATATATATAGAGAGAGAGAGTATCTTTTTGGTTGATTTTTTCAATGTGATCCAACCAGTCGAACCAGTGACTCAATGATTCAATAATTTGCTCGATCCAATTTTCAAAGTATTGATTTCAAGAGAGTCCAACACGAGATATTCAACTATTCAACATAATGTTTGGTTTTGTTTTTAACTTGTTTTAAGGTATTTTGTGGAAATAGAGAGAGAAAAACCAAGATAAATAAAAATAAGTTAGAGATAGTGTGTATGTTTGGATTTGTATTTGGAGATAATATAAAATAAGTATGGTATGTTTGATGTTGGGTAGTGGGAGACAAAAAGTACTGTTCATTGTCAAATCATGTCTCTTTTATATATATTTATATATATATATATATAAAAATATATTTAATTTATTTAGTTGTGAACGGATTAAAATAAATTTTATTTTCTAATTATATATGTAGAGAAATGTAAAAAAAATAATTTATGTAGATACACTTTTATAAATAATTAAATGCACTCTAGTAATGGATTAACAGTATTTTTTGTTAGACGTTCTGTTCGAGGTGATAAATTTAAATATATTATTCAAATAATGTAATATATGAATTAATCGTATAGAATTTTTATATTATTTTGTATTTTTAAAATTTTTTAATTATTCCAATGATGTAGAAAATATTAAGTGGTTAAAATAAAATGTATTTGCATTTAAAAATCAAATACAAACCTCACCAAAGAAAATATTATACATCTAACATGTATATCAACTCTCTAATGCATCCTTCAATTTTTTATAATTTGAAGATCCACATAATCCAATATTAACTAAATATAATTTATAACTACATATTGCAATGGTTTGAAAAATATATTTTGGATTAATACGGTGTATTATCCAATTAAACTATGACAATGAAACCCTTAAGTCATTGAATGATATATGACGCACACAATCATGTTCCCGTTAACTTTATAATTAACATACGACAACAAGTGACTGGCTCACATATTCTACAACACCACTAATACTTAAGGACCGTCACGTCGACGTGGTGGAATTCCGGTTGGTCGCCGCGAGCGTGCTGTACTGTCTCCCTCACTATACGAATGGCTTCCACGGTCGGATTGCACGCCAAAGCGACGAATGTAATCTGTCCATGACCTGATCCCGCCAACTCCCGAACCCATGTCCAAACTTCTACGTGGCGCTAATGAAATATTGCGCGCCAATCGTGAGCCACCATTCCCACGAGCTACCTGTTCCTCAACATCCCAACTGGCAATATGGGTATGCGTTTGGTTTTGAAATGATTAATTTTAGAAAAAATAATTATGCCATTTTAATCAATAATTTTATAATAAGTTATATCAATGCAGATTATAGTAAAAATTAAAAATAATTGAATTAATTATACAAATACATATTAGAGTTAAACATAAAGGATAATTAAGTAAAGAATGATTGTTGTGGAATTAAAAATTAAAAATATAGTTTTTATAAAAAAATATTAGTCGGATGGAATTGATCATAAAAATAATTATTAAAAAATAAATTAAATAGCATTAAAATTGTTCTTGTACTGGAAATTTAAATTTGAATTGTTCAATTGCAAGACCAAACAAGGCTTAATTGACAACCCTAATTTTGAGATGGCGAAAGGTGAAGATAATTATCTTGGGATAAATATAATAAGAATAAAGAGAAAAAGAAAAGGCAACAGGAAAAAGGAAAAAATGGTACTATTTCAGTGTACTACAACACAACATTACACTAAACTACACCACCGCTCCACCGCCGAGAATCTACAAAGCCCGGCCGCAGCGGCCGACGACGACTCTTCCACCACATCAACCGGAGGCAGGACCCTCCCGTCGGCAAATAAAGCCCGCCCATTTCTTGGAAGCTCCTGAACAAGCCCTTCCTCGAGCTCCACAGCCGGTCCGCCAACACCACCGCCGTCCCCGAACCTCCTCTCCACCTCCAAGTACTCCCCAAGAGATGCCCTTCTGGATCACACTCGTCCCTGCACAGCCTCCACCACCTCCACCTTTTTCTCTGTTTGGAGAAAAATGGGCTAAAGAGCAGGAGATAATCATCCAATCTGGGATTAAGAACGGTATAGATTTGAAGAAGAAGGAAGACGATGAACAAAGGTGAAGGGCGATTTCTGCGAGGAAAGGCGATTTCTGCAAGAGAGGAAATAGATAATCTACTGCTGTAAATGAAGACAGTCAGTTTTGTTCTCCACTATTATTACAAAAACACCTAAAAATGAAATAAAATGGGTAAAACACTGCATGCCAAACATTACATTCAGAGATGGCCAAAAAACGAACCCAAACATAAGGCAAATTTTTCTAACGAGTGAATAATTTTAAATTATATTTTACTAACCACATTACAATTTTACAAAAAGTTGAGTATATATTACACTTATCCATTCAGATTGTTGCTCAACGTTGGTCTTGGCACACACTGTCACTGTAAAATGATAGAGCAGTTAGTACCAAAATCTACCAACGCGACTTTGATAAACTTAAAAATTGAAACTTCAACATTGCACAGTGAAAAGGTCTCTGACTTTGAATTTTAATTGAATAAAAGAATATAAATTTTTCTTAACATATTAATGGATTTAAAAATGTGTATATGTATTTAAATTAAGTTTTTGAGAGTGTCTAATCAGTCTTATTCAAAAAATGGAATATTCCCTTCCCCGTGCGAAATGGGAGTCATCTGGAAATAGCAAAATGTTGAAGGACATTCACAAGTCATAAACACCAAATCACACACACAACGCACGCACAACGAAGACTAAGGTCTTCATTTTCATTTTTGATTTGTGTCCCCCATTCCAAAACCACTGGAGAGTAGATACTCCCTTCTGTACATTTCGATAATCTTTCTGTTGCGAGATCATCCACACCCACGCAATAATGCTTCTCCATATTCACTCCTGAGCAGGCTAGCTGTTTGATTGGGTGTTAGTGTGTGAAGATTCCACGGACGTTTACATTGAGTGAAGGCGTGAGAGAGAGAGCGATGGCTAATCGTAACACCGTTGCTTCTCAATCTCGTCAGCTGCCTCTAGTCGTAACACTCAATTGCATAGACGGTGTTGGCCGGCGTCGCGCAACTGGAGCACGTCCCGCTGAGCAGACTCGCCGAGTCGCAGATCGAGTCGGCGGCCGCGGGTCTTCTCCACTCGCTTTCGTTCCTCCCACGCGCCGCGCAGCGCCGGCTTCGGCCTTGGCAGTTGATCCTATGCCTTGGATCCTCTGACCGTGCTGTCGACTCCGCCCTCGCGGCCGACCTCGGGTTGGACAGGCTGATCCACGTCGACGTGAGTCGAGCCGAGGAGGTGGCGGATACTGTGATGGCGCTTATTTTGGGGCTACTTAGGCGTACGCATCTCCTCTCAAGACACGCGCTCTCGGCTTCCGGGTGGCTGGGTTCGGTGCAGCCGCTCTGCCGTGGAATGCGAAGATGCCGCGGATTGGTGTTGGGGATTGTAGGTAGATCTGCCTCTGCGACGTCGTTGGCTAATAGGAGCTTGGCGTTTAAGATGAGTGTGTTGTACTTCGACGTGCAGGAGGTATGATAAAATATTAAATCTGAAGAAAAATATATCTTTTATAGATTTTGCAGTATATGCAGCTTACTTTACTTTTCTTCTTTTCATACTGATGTATCATTTATTTGTGCTTCTGGCAAAGTTACTGTCCAGTTCGTGCAAATTGTTAAGTGCGCTCTGTTGTACAGATTGTGGAACTTTCTTGTTCATGCTGATAATTGCGTGTTATATATATATATATATATATATACACACACACACACTAATCTTGCGTTCTGAAGATCTATTTGTGGAATCTGTGAATCTATGTGTTATTAGCATTGTGGTTTAGGTTGCTCCTGCGTTATTTTCGATTTTTTGAAGTTGTACCTTTGACATGTTTTATGATTCTTTCATCAGTAATGTATATCTATTGATGCTACAGATTATGAATGTTTTTTCCCGTACTGAAAGAGTACATGTTCCAGAGTGTTGCTTTTAGCATAAATACTCGCCTAATTCATGGAAATAGTTGCCTTCGCCTGTAGTACTAATGAAGAGTCATAGTTTTGGTTGCTAAAACTTGATGTTCATATGATCTTTGGTTTTTCTTCTAGTCTAGTTTATAAGTTTTAAAGGAATCTTTTAGGGTGAATCACTGTCTGATCATGGTTGGTAATGAGTTGGCTGATCTTCCTACACTAAGTTTGGTATCCAAGTTGTATCTATCTCTTCGACGTTCTAGAGATTTGTACTGTTTCCTTTTTATTATGGCAATATGTGAATAGTGGAGTTTGGTAATATTAAATTGGAGAACTCAATGTTCTTTGATGTTTGCAAGCAAATTGATGTTATTATCTTTCTTGATTTTATTTTTTATTATATTTATAAAGTTTTTATTGCTTG